>NC_139516.1:154014905-154157548 GCF_947247035.1 Vipera ursinii
TTGTGACTTCAAGAATGTGATTATTTATATCCATTTAAGAGTCATTGCTATAAAAGGACTTTTTAATGTGTTGCAGGATCACACTGAATCTATAACACAATAGGGGGTTGAGTTCTTCATGGTTTTCAAAGGAAACTACTGTGTAACAATCCCCCCCTCCCTCTATAGCCCACTGGATAATGCAGCATCCTGTTGATTCTTTTTTTGCACTGATTAGATTTTTTAAATTATCACAAACTTTAGGCAGAAAAAAATACTTTTAGGCAGAAAAAAATACTTAAAAGTTCATTTCAGAAAATGTCAGACCTAACTGTCCTGGCACAAAAGAACGACTAGTGGCCAACATATTCCATGAATGCTATGAATAATGATCATTTCTTTTACCACACAATAAGCACATTCAGTAACTGAAGAGCTGGAAAGCGCTCTGCCTGTCATGGATCTGGCCCTGTTCTTTTACTTAAGAAATTCCTTCCTTTGTCATTCCATCCGTTTTCCCCAATATCAATATTATAACAAGTTTCTGGCTTTAGATCATGAACTTATTGTCTGATAGTATGTACTGTAGTATAGAGGGTTTGGGGGAAAAGTGATTGCAGTGTTTTTAAGGTGAAATGCTTGATTTTTTGCTAGCTTTTATCTTCTATGTTGGGATAAAGGGGTGGGATGGACAATTCAAGAACTAAATGCAACCTTTTGTGTTGAAGCCAACTGCCCACTTCACTCTGGAGATGATCAGAACTATTTCTTGTTAGAGAGAAATCTGAGCATGTTCAAAGAGAGTCCTTTATGCTCTGGCCATGTGCCACATACTTTAATTCATAGCTGATGCACTAAATGAGTTAACTAGCAAAGAGTTTTTCATTAACTCATTTGGCAGCCATATATTTAACTTTTAAGAGGACAGAATACCTCAGTAGGAACATTTAGCTATTCAGTTACATAGTTTTAGAATTAGATTTGTTTTTAAGCTATTTCCTCATACGCCTTTTCTTTAATTTCAGGCAAATGTGCAATGGGTGAGGCAGTGTACCAGTATTATTGTTCAGCAGCTTTTTCTATATGCAACAATAATTTAATATAAGACTTGTTCCTTGAACTTCTGGATTGCTAGTCCCCTTTGTTTACTAGCACTGGATTATATTTACGATTACATATTATGGAATTAGTAAAAGTATTTTAGAAAAAGTAATGTCGACCTTAGAGTAAAGCCTTCATATTTGGTTGCCTTCATATTTGACAGCATAGCTCGCTTTGAATGTTTATTTGTAAATCAGTTGTGGTTGTGCTCTGGAAAGGAAATCATCTGAAATTGGTGGTACAGACTTCTGAGTATATATTGAGTAAGCTTGCATAAATTGATTCCTTTTGTGATGCAAAAGGAAACTTGTCATGACTGTCCACGCATCTGAAAAATCTCTCTTTTGTTTTTGCTCAAAAGTGAGCAAAAGAGTTAGATGGGTTCAAAGGTCTATTCACAGCATGTTTAACTTGAAATACTTCCCTCTTGCCTTCTTTTCAAAGTTATATGCATAGAATTGGCAGCTGAAAGTATAGTCAATTCTCTTGACTACTCAGAATAGAATAGAATAGAATAGAATAGAATAGAATAGAATAGAATAGAATTCTTTATTTGGCAAGTGTGATTGGACACAAGGAATTTGTCTCCTGTGCATAAGCTTATAGTGTACATATAAACAGCAAGTGGTAGGTAATAATAAAGTAATAGGTATAAGCTCTATTGAGTTGGAGGGATCTTACTCCCAGATAACTGTATTTATTCTCAAATACATTGGATGAAAGACCTAAATATCAGTCCTCTATATCCTTACCTGGGAGTAATTCTTTAAGCACAACAGGTCTTATTCAGGACAGATAATTGTATGAAATTGTATTGTCCCTTATTATTTCAGACAAATTACAAGGTGGTCAAAGTCAAAATGACCTTTGGGATGAGTGGTGGCAAACAACCTTTTGCTTTGCTAGTATTGCAACTGGAAAACCAAAGCATGTCTGGAGTGATACTCTGGGGGGGGGTATCGGTTGCAGTATTGTGTTTGTGTCAGTTTTTAATTTATGCCAAGACGACCATGAGTACATTCTGGAAAAAGCCCAAAGAAATCAGGCTAATCAGGCAGAAGATGGTTACGGAAGAGCTATTTTGAGCTGGGCTTATAGCTGTAAGGGCCACCCGTACCTGTGAAGGAAAGAAGGCCACCCCTTGTTTTTGTCTCTTCCCCCCTCCTCCACAACCTTTCCAACCGCTTGTTGCTGTATGTGTTAGTCGACAAAAGGGAGGAGGCAGCAGTGAGGCAAAGAGAGGAGGAGTCTCCCTGGCCAGGCGTCCCTTCTACTCAGTTGTTTTCTTCCCTTTTTCATCTCACCAGACGTCACACAGCCGTGTAACTGTAATACAAGAAGTGAAAGAGGCTGAGAGAACAGGCTCAACTTCTAACCCTGAACAAAGGCAAAAAGGATTTGTCAAGGCGCTACCTCTCTCCCTCTTTCCCCCGCCCCCCCAAAAAGAAGTGGAGGTGAAGAAAAGCTGACCAGGCTCACTTTCTGTGGGAGGAGAAGCAGCTCTCGAGGTTACAGGGCTGTCCTGTTGGATTATGTGGGGCTCTGCCTGGAGAAGTACTGACTCCGAAGGTAATTGCTTTTCTGTGTTCAACTTTGGTTCGTTATTGTTGAAGGCAAGGCAGAGAGGGAGCGTGGTAAAGGGTGGTGGCATTCCAGGATCTAGGGGAAGGAGAAATATGTGTCATATGTTTGTGTGTATGTGTATCTGTAAATCTCCATGCGAATTATGGGATTGTCTCATCACTCCAGTGCAACTGGAAGGCTTTCCTTCTGTTGTGGGAAAGGGTTTTTAAAAAAGAAGACCATCTCAGATCTTCAAGAAATATAACTTCAGCAGAAATACAGATGTGTTTCTTGGGTATGAGATTCAGGCAGCCCAGCCCTAGCTTACTTAACAAAAGAGGCAGGGATGCAACCTGAATTCCAGTTCTCATTTAATTTCTTGTTTTTAGTTTAAGGCAGGCGGGAGCATTTCTGCATTTCAACACCGCTTTGAATTGGAGAAATATCACTAATGACCTGCTGTCCCTTAGAAATTTTGATGGAATTGGGGGTTATGCACGCTAGTTGTCAGGATTTTATGGCCCTTAAGAGTTTAAAAGTTGAAATCTGGCTTTAACATTCAGTATTCAAGCAGAGTAAACAAGAACTCCACTGAAAGCTACAACAGATAAAGCAAAATAAAGGTAATATAAATCAGGCTAAATACCATTCTGAAATATAAGCTTTTTGTTGTATATGCAAGGCATTTTTTCATTGTGTGTGCATTTATGGGAGGAGGGGAAAAAGCCTGTTTAGCAAGGTTTACTTCCTTTTCTGTCAATAGGACATTTAATTGAATTATATCAAAATCAGAAAGGTGTCCTGTTGAAACTTGTATATATGTAATTGAATGCTTTTCATCAGATTGCTGAGAGAAATGATATTTATGTTTGGCTTTTCTAATAAATTAGAAAACAGGGCTGCATAGGAACACTTGTTGTATAATTAGAATTACAGCCCAGTTACTTAAGAAGACATATTTAGTTTTAAAAGAGTAACTGCCATAGTCATCTTGAGTAACCTGTGAGTAATAAAGTATTCTTTGGTTTTGTTTGTTTTACTTTGAGTCATTAGATTGGGCATAACTTTATTTAGGCATAGGCAACATGAAAGCTCCACCTAGTAAATCTGCTTATTCATTTGCAGAATTTTAATTGTTGAATTTGTTAGCTCAGTTTTCTCCTAACTGGCACCTCCACATATGTTGGATTTTGGCTAGGAATGCTTTGAAATGAAGTCCAACTCATCTGGATGGAGAATGGATTGACTATTCTGCATCGAAATGTTTTTGTTTTTTTCAGTCAGAATCTGAATATTTTGTCTGAGTATATTTAAAATATAACTTCACAAGTTTAAATAAATCTTAAATGCAAATTGACAATAGAAGATCAAGGATATTTAGAATCGTCTTGGGGATGCCCATGCCCATACACATGTATAAGAAGTCTTCTGGATCAAATCAAATCAAAAGTCTAGTCTAGCATCTAGTCTGGATCAAATCAAAAGTCTAGTCTAGAGCTGTGGTGGCACAGTGGTTAGAATGCAGTACTGTAGGCTAATTCTGCTGACTGCCAATTGCCAGCATTTTGGCAGTTCGATTCTCACTGGCTCAAGGTTGACTCAGCCTTCCATCCTTCCGAGGTTGGTAAAATGAGGGCACAGATTGTTGGGAGAAATACGCTGACTCTAAACTGCTTAGAGAGGCTATAAAGCACTGTGAAGCAATGTATAAGTTTAAGTGCTATTGCTATCCTTTTTCTCATGGTGGCCAACTACATGATTCTGTGTGTGCCCCATGAAAATGCTGAATGCTTAAAATAACAGCTTGCATTATGTTTTAATATACTGCATTTGAATATGGAGGTTCTGTAACCAGGGTAGGCCATGCATGCACAAAAACATCATTGTACCTGAATACTGCTCTGTGCTGTGCCATCTTGACATTTACATTATTAAAAATACTTTAATTTTTAAAATTAAAACAAATGATTGGGAGTTCTTATGAAAACTTCTTCTGCCATTGATTTCTTCCAGAATGCTCTTGTGCCTCTTGAGAAGTAGATGGGCAACACAGATGGTCAGCCATTAGGCCTACTTTCATTTTCAGCATATCCAACCACACAAAATGAAAACGTAAGGAAGAGGGAGGGTGCACCGTATTATTTCTAAATTTTTAGAGAAAATTTAGAGTAGGAATTGAGTAATTGGAGCAGTGTTTCTCAACTGTGGTAACTTTAAGATAAGTGGGCTTCAACTCCCAGAATTCTGACAGCTGAAGTCCATCAATCTAAAAGTTGCCCAAATTGGGAAACACTGAATTGGGATGATCCAGAAGAAAACTTTGCATGATTCAGGGAATAAAAAGAGGAAGCAGTGACATCCGATTTGGGCAGGTTTACAGTGGGGAAAAGGGAAAGCCAATATCTAGAAGGGACATTGGAATGAGTGATCTTGAAGCAGAGAGAAAAAATATGTGACTAAATTAATAGAATGTGCCAGGACTATGGGATCTGAGAGTTTGTGAAAGCATTCTTGAATATGACAACCGTGGAACCAATAGTAAGCAGAGGCAGAAACTTACAGTTTCAATATTATTTTAATTTTGTCTAGGATTCTTTTGCTCATTTCTGAAAATAATTTCATCACTATGGATAGTATAATAACACGTCTAGGTTGGGGACATAAAGTCTTAGTGGCTCTTATGCTCAATGTAATTGTTAAAGCATTTTAAGAAAACGAAAAAAATAAAAACGCAAGATTATCGACTTATCAAGATAAGCATGATTGATAGGTTGTCTGTCATTTTTATAGGCAGCGTGCCCTTGCTCAAAGCAGAAATTCCACAGTTGTAGCCACATTTAAGTAGATGCGAACCCCTACCTTGGCATGAAAACATTTAGAATTGTGCCTATTCAGAGGAAATTCTTAAACTGATTTAACATTTCTTGTTTGGAAAGTTTTACTGCAAAAGATAACCGACAAAAGCAAGAATTTGTTTGCATTAAAGACCAGCCAATTTTAATATCTCAGAGGGTAATCTTTTAGAGTCTGAGTTTTATGTATAGGTATCTGTAGGATTAAAGGTCGATTATTCAGTACTACGGATGAAGGGGACATTTTTGCCTGATAATGCTGATTGGAGAGCAGGAACCAGATGTTCTTTTTCAACTCCTACACTACTCTGGTGAGCCTCTGACTCGTTCTGGTCTATTGCAAGAAGTAGTGAAGATTTCTGCATCTCTGTCACCAGAAGTATGAGGAAACTATGTTCTCCAGATAATTCTGACATACAAGAAATTCCAGGAAGTTTTAGATCACCCTTACTTTTAAGTATCATTAGCTTTACCTGATACATAAGGATTCTTGATTCATAAGCATTCTTGATTTCCTGAATATTTTTCCAAGTAGAACTAGTTTCATATATTGAAATATTCTCTGCCAATTGCATACAGTTCACTGTTTGTGTTTATAATAAAGCTGATACCCTGAAAAGAATTGTAGGATTTTTTTTATTACCTTTTTATTAAGAATGTTTGAAAAATTAAAGAGAAAAGGAAAAAAGAAAAGAAAAATATAACAGGAAATGAATAAATGGGGAATGTACAAGCATCAGAGAATTTACTGTAGCTTAAATAAAGATTTCAGTATTCCTTGGTCTCTTGCTGAAGTTCAGAGAGGAGAAGGGAGGGGAGAAAGAATTTTAAGCCTGTGTCAATCACAAATGAATACTATAAATGCACTCTTAACAACCTGCTACTGTTGGCCAGATCTAGGTTTCTAGGCAGTTGCTATAATGAGTGCCTTGATATTAAACATGCTAAGTGGCTGGGTTTGCTGATTGTATTAAGCTACAGGTTTTCTAATCATTTTGGGATTGGTGGGTACATTTAAATTTTGGAAAACATTGTGAATGCTGTGGTGGAGCAACTTGCCCATTGATACAATAGTTACCATAGGACATAGTTTCAAAAAAGCTCATTTTCTGGAATCTTAAAAGTTTTGTAGCAGTGCGCTTCTGATCTCCCTGGTTTTGAGGAACAATACTATACAAACCAAATGTTTGGCTGACAAACATATTTTTTTGGAAATGAAGGTGATTCTATAGTGTGTTGCTTTCTGTTACAGTACATTGGCTTCCCATATCTTCTTGTTGTTAGTTGTGAAGTCAAGTCCGACCCATCGCAACCCCATGGACAATGTTCCTCCAGGCCTTCCTGTCCTCTACCATCTTCTGGAGTCCATTTAGGCTCACGCCTACTGCTTCAGTGACTCCATCCAGCCACCTCATTCTCTGTCGTCCCCTTCTTCTCTTGCCCACAACCTTTCCCAGCATTAGGCTCTTCTCCAGTGAGTCCTTCCTTCTCATTAGGTGGCCAAAGAATTTGAGTTTCAACTTCAGGATCTGGCCTTCTATCCCATATCTTAATTAACTGTTATTAGTAGTAATACTATATTAGTATATGTTTAGGTAATCAAAAAGCTTGGCAGGTGTAAAATAAGGTTTTCTATAGACACATTGGTTACCTTGGATGATACCATAATTGGGTTCCTACTGTATGCTTAGTTAAAACCAAACTATATTGTGACAGTGAAGAATGCCTCATTTTTACAAAAAAACAAAAAGCTCAGTAGCATGATGTCCTGATGTCAGTACAATTTATGAAGGCTACTGATCAGCGCAACACAATTAAAACCACAAATAAAAAACAATTATGCTCCCTCCCTAGATCTTTACAAGTAAGATCTTGTTGCCTTGAACTCTCAGCTCTCGCCTTAAACTCTGAATTGTGACAGTCATTAATTCACTTCACACCTTGGTTTCTTCATTTACCATCTGTGAAATTTTTATACTTGACATTGGAGAAGGCATGAACTTATCACCAAATGCAAAAATGCTTCCTTTAGTCCTTTTGGGGTTCTGTTTCTATTGTCTAGATGACAATGCCAATCCTTTGGTGGACTGTTAAGTCAGTGGAATAGTGCAAGAAAATTCAGAATTCTTGTTTCTTGGGAGGAAAAATAGTTTTTCACTACCTTCAGATATAAACATCTGCTAAAATAAATAATATTATATTCTAACTGCTGTTTGACTTCCAGCTCTTCCATATATGTATTCTTACAGTACTTATGGAGTCAGAAATGGGTGTGAATCTTTGGAGTCTGTTTTGAATATACTTCTTGATGTCTTCCAATTGAATGAGTATCAGGAAACCTAGTGTGTGTTCATGCACACTGCTTTATGCAAATAGGCTCTTTTTTCTAATTTAGATTATCCATATAGATTATTCCCCTGAATACCCAAATAATGCAATCTTACTTGCTTCTCCATGCATATAGTACTTGGTGTCCCTTGGAAGACTGAAGAGTGAATAGCTCTTTTGTCGTTAACCATTCTGTTAACTGTGCCAGTTAAGGGCACAAGGTTCTGTTGTGTTGGCATGTAATCCCATTTTCCTCAAAGTAGTAAGCCAGTTTGAGATCTGTTGCCTTATTTTATTGACACTTGTCTTCTACTACCTTCTAAGGACAGTAGAGTCTGTCTATTTTAGTCCTCTAAGAATTGGTTCAAATATCATGACAACTGTTTAATCATGGCAATAACTGTTCATCTGAGTATTTGTACAAGCATCATCACATGATTACACTATATATGTAAAAGACTGGGGAGGGAAATGGAAACCATTGAGACACAAGAAGCTGCTGCTTTTGCAAAAATTGAAATAGGAAGAACAAAACACAGAAATATATGAAGTACTGGAGAACAAAGAATCCCTTGGAAAATATTTTGTTTTAGAATGATTGATAAACTACATTATGCTTCAGAGGTCTCTTAGAAGCAAAGTTTCGTGATAGCAACACTATCAATAATAGTTTACTCCAGCATTATGAGCGGATTTCAAAGTAAGCAAATATTCGGTGTATTTAATATCAGAAAAGTATTTTCAAATGCTGCAAAATATCAAATACCTTAGAATATTTAGAGCAGGAATGTAATTTAGAAATGTATAAAGTGCCAACATTGCTTCTAATAATTCCTGTTCCAGATTCTTTCATCAAGTGAAATAATGTAATGAATATTTGAACATTAAATATGTAATTAAGAAATATATATTGAAAATATTTTGCAGGTTTGTTTCAGTTGATTGTACAGAATAGTTTGTCCTGCCTTGAACTGGATGTCATACTTTGATTTCCATTCCTAGTTTGGAGATAAACTGTAGTTTGTCATATTTGTATTTGACGTTGTTCAAATATAGGGTGAAATAGTTTTTTTTTCAGACCAAGAAACTCCAACCCCTTACATCCGAAAGCTTGATAACATAGAATGGTATTAAAATTGGATGAATAGAACTGAATTCAAATGCAACATGAAACTGAATTATGCCAGCCGTGGTTTCAATGTTATTATCAGATAATTGTTACTTGGCTTTAGTTGTGATTTGGAAGTGGTCTTTAATTTCACACTTAATATAAATCATAATTCAGACTGTAGTTCTAGAATAGCCACAATCAATAACTGATGACTATGAGCTGGCTTGAATACAGCTGGTTTAGATAAATATACCACATTTGTATATTTTGCCTGAATTCAGTTGTTTTGTCAACTTTATCGTATTACCGTGCATGATTTATTTTGGAATTCCAATGTCTTTGTATTCTCAAGCTGTAATGTAATTTTATACTTGATGGATTTTTGTATTGCCAATATAGAAGTGGATGAACTCTTGGGGAAAAGTGAGATAATAATCAAGTGTGCTCCTTCGTATTGTCTTTATTAAATTAGTATTAACAATCATGTGAAGTCCTCTTCAGTATTTATCCATAAATATTGAAAAATGCTGCTAAAAATTGTTAATCCCTGTTCTCTATACTATGTGAACCTCTAAGAAAGTAACAAAAACAGTTGGAGGCAAAAATTAAAATTACAGTACAGCAATTATACTATGCTTTTTACAAGGAAGTGAATATAGTTGCATTTTATCTCCAGAATTCTTAATACATCTAAAAATATTATAAATAGCCTCTCCCCAAAAGAACCTCACTTCCGACAAAAGGCCCCAAACCCCATCCTCATTCCCTTTAATGTTATTGTTTTATTTATTTATTTGTTTGTTTTTATATACCGCCCTTCTCCGGAGGGACTCGGGGCGGTGTACAGAGCAAGGTAGGTATACAGTTAAACAATAGTAAAAACAAATGAAACCCCAAGAGCTATCAGGCCAGGCCGGACTGCTGGAACAGGTAGGTTTTTAAGTCGCGCCGGAAGGTGCGAAGGTCGGGGGCCATCCGGATTTTACTATTATATCCCTGTGATCTTTGGCCCCTGAAAATTATTTTTTAGAATTAATACATATACGTGTTATTTCTGTCTTATATGATAGGCTTCATTAACCTTATCCACTAAAGTAGTTTTTTTCTTATTATTTCATGTTTATATATAACTCTTACTGAATATTTGAAAACTCTGTAGGAAAGAGAATTGATGTTGAGCAGTATTAGCCTTAATTCCAAGACTAGACATCAAAATAACACCTGGAAAGAAAATTCTTGCCCAAACCTGTGCCTTTAATTTGTGAATTCTTCCTCTACTTGAAAACATTTTCTGTTTCTATCAAAGACCATGCAGTATTTTGTCAAAAGAAAAGTACCTAATGCTAGTATTCTTCGGTAGGATCAAAATACTTTAAATGGCAAGTGCATTTCTGTTGTTTCTGTTTGTGCATTTTAATTTAAGCGAGATAGTGAAAAGCATTCATTTGTTGCATTCATTATAGGAGCTATTAATCACTACTGTAATGTAATCCTTGTCATTGTGAGCTGAGAACTTCACAAATTCTGAAAATTGCTCATTTTTCTTTCCTTTGGATCTGTGCTAAAATAAGAATTAAAATGGAGAGTTACAAATACCTTTGAGGAAGCATTCATGCCATTATTGCTTTCGTAGAGCTGTAATAACTGTGGCCTGTTATTTAGATTTTATTTGGAGATGGATTGCTAGAGTGTCCACCAAGGTGTATACCAGTATTTTTAATTCTTTGTCAGTACATCTGGTATAATTATCCAAAATGTAAGAAGTGGATTCACATAGAGCCTGCCTTTCATCTGACGTTTATGCCTACAATGTCAGTAAGCTTGGATATATTTGGATGAGAAGGAAGTAAACTTCAACTAAGACAATTCCTGGCAATCTTTTCTTCAGTGATAGCTGGAAGACTGCACTCTTCCATGTTAATAGAAAGAAAGTGTTTGACTGCATGTAGAAAATGAATGGCTGGACAGTAAAATCCAACCGAAAGGGCCATTTATTTGAGTCGACATCTTCAGTATAAATATTTGTACCTTGCAGCAACATTCCTTTTTCAAAGCAGACATCACACATATTGTAAATATTTATACATTTTCGGTGCTAGGTTAAAGCTGTTAGGATTCAAGTTATTGCAAAATTCTGATTTCTTATTCAGAGTTATTCTTCTCTGATTTCTTACCTATTCCATTGAGACATCAGTTTTGCTTTGCTGCAAATATTAGGCATGGACAGGACATACTACTATGAAAAAAGGGGCTTTGGGGCTTACTTCAAAATAAGAGTGCACATTCTAGCTGCAAACTTTTTTTGTTTCTTCTTCTCTGCCATTTCCATCTTTTATTCAAGTTCTTTCCAATGTTTAATTTATTTATTTTATTTTAATTCCATTTATATCCCGCCCTTCTCCGAAGACTCAGGGCGACTTACAAGCTTAGCAGTAGCCTTCATTCTATGTATATGCCTGCTTATTAGGGCTGATATGCTCTAGGTTTCAATTTCTTGAGTTGATGGCTTGAGCATTAGTCTTGCAAACTATTTTAATATCTCACCTAAATTAACGCAGTGTTCTAAAAAACTGCTGGGAAATGTTAAAAGTTATAATCCATAAATAAGTGAAAGGTGATTAAGTTTGGGAAGGCTGTTCTACTCATTGCAACTAGCCTAGTTTTTCAGAGAGAATATACATTTATATAATGCAGGGCTGTATTTTTGTTGCTGTGTAAGTGTTTAATTAGGGTATTTGACATTTAGCAAGTGTCTGCCTAATGGTTCACTGAACCTTACTTCCTCCTTCAGCCTAGGCCCTAGGTAATCTTTGGGAGTTAAGATCTGAATAGAATACTAGTACAAATACTTCAGTTGTAAAGCTATTTCAGTTGCTTTCTGTTGTATGCCTTTACTCGATCCATACTGCTGCATCAGCACTGAAGGTTTTTTTTTATATATTGTTATTATAGCTAGTTTATTCTTGCATTTTTGGATTACAGTTAAACTTGTTTATGCCAGGGATCAGAAGATACATGTTCATATATTTTGAGATGTGCTCAGTATACAAGGACAAGGGAGAAAATGTGTGTAAAAGCTGCCAAATAACTTATTACCCAATAGGTTTGCACCAGTAATGTTTTGTTCTTTGCAGTTTGTGGATTTATTGCTTCTTAGTTGTGAGATAATACTGAAAACACTATGTCTTGCAAGCAGGTTTTATTTTGTCTGTTTTATCCAGTGGTGTTAACAGTATAAAATTGGTTGCATCCAGAGGAGGCTTTTTCTTTTAATGCAAACATCCATCACGTGTGATTCTCCTGTGCTTTCCACAACTTCAATTTCCTCCTCCCCTTTTTAATGGAGCAACATTGTTATGGATGTAAACTCACCTGAGTCTCTTCTGATTGACATGAGCCATTGGGAGAACGAGTAGATTTTTTATTGATTTGTACCTCGCCTTTATTATTTTTACAAATAACACAAGGCGGCAAATATATCTAACACAGCCTCCTCCTCCTATTTTCTCCACGACAACCCTGTGAGGTAGGTTGGGCTGAGAGAGAGAGAGTGACTGGCCCAAAGTCACCCAAGTGGCTTTTTTTTTTGGTACCCTAAAGCATCTGGAAAATTCAAAGTTCTTTGATTTAAATGTTTGCAGCAGATACTGTTTTAGCTTTGAAGTTTTAAAACATTATAATAGGAGTCTGTTAACATAGGATGGGGAGGTAATGCAATTTAGTTTTCTTCTACTCTTATCCCCAACTTAACACATTCCATTGTGTATTTCTAAATTTGGGGGCTTTATATATTTTATTTGTAATATAAGAATTGTGGAACATGCATGCACCCTCTAGATATTGGATGGTGATTCCTACACTGATTTGTAACAATGTCCCATTCAAGACAGAAGGGAACCTTTTGAGGTTTTATTGCACTCAGCTAAAGGTGAAATGCAAGAACAAGGGAGGTCACGAGAGAAATTCCCCATTTTACTGGTAAATCTTTGCCTATTGCTTGAAGAAGCAATTCTATACCTCTTCCTTTCTTCCTTATGCTGATCTTCTCTGTGTTACAATTACATGAATAATGTGGTTGCAAATTAGGAGTGTGTAATAAATTCTCTGCTGTATAAAAAGTTACAAGATGTTTTATTAGATTTCAAAATGAGTTGCATTCATTGGATTTTAAAAAAAATATTTGTCAAACCTATTCATTTGCATTGGTATCAGTAAGATAATGCTTTGTCAGTCCACTTCACATGGATATTTTGATAAATCTATTGGCTCATGAAAATTAAAACATGTTTTGTTAATTTCAAGTGAATAATTTAGAACTTAAAGCTATGCATGGGAATGGAATTTAACATGGAGCACAGCTTTCTCATTAGTGATTTGAAAGCTTCAGTTAACAAAACCAGAAAACATTTTCTTGTCTTCATTTTGCATTCTAAGCAGCTTATGAAGCCACAGTTTTGGGGTCACTGTGGAACTCAGTAGGATTTCTAAATAGTTACTGGATGATATTTTTCACAATCCTTTATGTTATGTGCTTAAATAAAATGGTATGATTTTATCCTTTGGCTTTTAAAGTAAGAACAATTTCCAGTTTTGTATTCCTAGTGCAATGCTGACTATAGAGCAAATGCATTTGTAATACTTAGCTATTTTTAGCAGTCAAGCTTGATAGTATTGTTGAAAACAAAGACAAATATTTAGCCAGTCATGGGAATATCTAGAAACAGGAAACTTGGAACTGCTAAAATTATTTGATCATTTTGTCTCATAATTTGGCTTAGTTTTTTATTGTAATTAATGTTTCATTTTACATTGTTTTAAATATAGCAATATCTCAAAAAAAGGATGCCATTTGGTATCAGATCTGAACATCTCTTTGGAAAAACAAGGTTTTTCTTAACATTGTTTTATTAAGTTGAAAGATGACAAAATCATAATTTCAGTAACGTACATCACTAATTTTAGCTTTCAATTCATGATATCTTTGCTAAGGAATAAGATGACTGTAAGAAACCAGAATTATTTAGGTAAGGCATATATCCATGGCTGAACTGATGTTTATATCAGTAACTATAATTGATATTATTAGCAATATAATTTTTCAGTTCCTTTTTGATACTTCTGTCAGACAGTATATTTTTGGTGCCAGGTTCTGTTGCATTTTCTTCTTTGAGCTATATTCTGCAGAAAATATTTTATCAGTTTGCCTGACACTGTTCATTGCTCATTACCTTTCTTGACTTGTACTCTTAACCTACTAGTTGTGCATTCTTATGTATTTTAGCTAAACCCTGATAGTCTAGAGATGTTTCTAAAGTTTGGTTTCAGCAGACAAATGTGACTGTTGGACTTTGGCGATTTTCCACTAACCAGCCAAGCATACACATTCTTTTCACTTATAGAAACTGTACTATGAACATTCTGTTAATGTTCATTCCTCAAACAGTTGGAATGTTTGGGAACATTTTGTGATACTGAACTCAGAGAGTCAGTTTCAGAAGACTGTGTGCTACAAGTAGGATATAATATACATTGCTACTATTTCCACTGTGGAAATTCTTTTTTGTCAGATTGCAATTCTTGATATAGCTGTCCTATAATTATACTTTTCCTTGGTTCATCTAGAAATATAATACATACAAGCCATGCCTGTGGTATTATTAGTATTTTGGATGTATTGAGATAAAGGCATATGGAAAAGAAATGCTTCTATAGTTCTTTGTTCCTTTTGATTTTCAGGCATTTTATGAATTCAGAGTTTATTCTTGTGCAAGACTTGTTTAATTACACCTAGATCAAAGTGGCATTAGAAAACACCCCGCAACTATACTTATTCTCACACTTAACTTTTTCTTCCTCGAAAGGGGTAATGGAGGATTTTAAAGGATTTGTTCTGTAGTATTCTATATGGTGAAATCATATTTACTCATATCCTATTAATAAATCTGGGTTGAAACTGGAAAGTAGATTAATTACAGTTTCCAAATGTTCTTTCTCGATGTTCTAATAAAAGTGTGATTGCATTTCAAGTTGTGTAATAGATCAGTAACTGCAGTCATAATCTGGGTTGAATGAGTAAGCATCTTTTAATTTGTTTAAACAAAAATACATGGTTTTGTAAACTATTTAAAAGCCTTAGCAGCTTTCTTCTATGAATTAATTACTGGTAGGCCATGGAAAACTTGAGAAGACTAGTATTAAGTGAGTGTTCTTATTTATTGATACATGAATATGTTTGGGAGACAAGAGAGTAACAGTCCAAAAGCATATTTTTATTCAGAGTGTTGGTGCTGACTATTTAAAAAGGTATTCTGAGGGGGTTTTAATTTAACTTTAAATTTTAAATTTTAATTTGTTTTAATTGTGGGCTAGTCTTAATTTAATTCTTTTTTAATTGTATTTATTTGCATTGTTTTAATTCGCCCTGTAAACCGCCCTGAGTCCTTCGGGAATAGGGCGGTATATAAAATCAATTAAATAAATAAATAAATAAATATAATAAAAAATAAAATGCAAAATCAATTTCACTTTTAAAAACATATAATTGAAATAACACACCAAATAAACAAGCAGCAGCAGTAAGAACTATCTGTAGCTAAAGAAACAAAAAATAAAAACATACCCAGTTAAAATAGCAATAGCTCTTAGATTTATATACCCCTTCACAGTGCTTTGTAGCCCTCTCTAAGCGATTTACAGGATCAGCATATTGCTCCCAACAATCTGGGAATTCATTTTATTGACCTTGAAGGATGGAAGGCTGAGTCAACCTTGAGCCAGTAGGAATTGAACTGCTAAACTGCTGGCAATTGGCAGTCAGCAGAATTAGCCTGCAATACTGCATTCTAACCACTGCGCCACCACAACTCTTGAGTTGAAAATGATTCAAAGCAAGAATATGTGAAGAATACACTGAAGGAAGAAATATCTTCCTGTCTAAAGAAGGGTTGGCAGCCTGATGCCTTTCAAACAATTTGTACTACAATTACCATACTCCTTTGCTATCTTAGATCAGGGCTTTTCAACCTTTTCACCCATTGTACCACTTTTAGGATAAGGCAATGTCCGAGTACCATCAGTCGCCCAGCAAGGTATCAAAAACTTGACCAAAAAGGAAAAAAGTGATAAAGTACAGGTAGTCCTCGACTTACAACAATTTGCTTAGTGACTGTTCGAAGTTACGATGGCACTGGAAAAAGTGACTTATGACCATTTTGCATACTTATGACTGTTGCAGCATCCCCAGGGTCATGTGATTTACATTCGGATGCTTGGCAATTGATTCATACTTATGACGGTCACAGTGTTCCAGGGTCATGTGATCACCTTTTGCAACTTTTTGACAAGCAAAGTAAATGGCGGGTGGGGGCAGCTCATCACTCAGTTTGCAGGGTGCCTGTGTGGGGGGAATCCATGTGTCTCTGATGGAGGGGGGTGGGACTGGGGTGGGTGCCCTTCTTCCTCCCTCTCTCCCATTGTCCCTTCCTTCCCTTCCTCTCTCCCGCTGTCCCTACCTTCCCTTCCTCTCTCCCGCTGTCCCTACCTTTCTTCTTTCCTTACTTTTTTTTCCTTTTAACTTGATCCTATTTGAAGAAGTTCTTTTTATTCCTTCACCAACCTCAGTTCATTCTCAGCAGTTCACAATTCTGGGCTTCTTTTTTGTCACCTTTTTGTTTTTCTAGTTGTTTCCTAAGATTTTTGGGTCGCTTCTTTTCTTTTCTTCTCCATTCTCTGAGCAATTGTGCTTTCAACGACTCCAACTCCCCCACCCCATCCCACCCCGTCTCCTTTCCCCATTATTTCCTCTTGCTACCAGTCACTCTCAGTTTAGGAAAATCGCTTTCTGAAGTCCAAGATAGGGAGGTATCACACAGTCACGCTTACGTTGCAGTTGCCCTTAAAGTCCTGAAATTGGGCTTATTTTGCTTCCATAAAGATTGTTTTTTCCCATGCAGGCTTTGGCTGCCTCAGAAGGCGCGAGGGGTCTTGCTCCTTATCGGAGACGCGCAGAGGGAGGCCAGAAATCCACCCTCAAAAGGCGGTGTTGGGATGGGGGCAGAGCCTGGGACTGGGCGGGTGGTGCCCAAAGGCCTCATCAGGGATGTGCCCGTTGGAAAAGGACGGCTTTGGCGGCAACCACATGGAAGACAGGCTCAGTGCTGAGGCGACGGACGGAGTGCAGTCTGGGAGGACGCGGCTTCTCCGCAGCCTCACTTTGGGGGGGACTCACTACCCGCCTGCCCGCCTCCGTGGCTTCTTCCCTGGGTGCTTCACGGCCAGCTCTATGGCAGGCCTGCAAAGGGCGATGGGAGAGGAGTGGGCCATGTGTGCCTTGGATAGGGCCACACTTCTCCCAGGGGGCGGGCACCCAGGCGCAGGGCCAATCATGAGCCCTGTGCGGGGGCAAGCACTGGGAGCCGTAGTAGAAGGCTGAATCGCCTTTAGCTGTAAGTGCTTGCACGTGTTTGTGTGTGAGCATGGATCAATGCTGCTTTCCAGGTGATAAGTGCTTATTCGGGGCTCAGCAGACGCGCCTGCTTTCACTGAGCCCTGACAGTCCCAAAGAAGTGCCGATCAGCTGCAAAGCAGCTGTCGAGCCCCGTGGGCCCGACACACAATGTAGGAGGGGGGGAAAGCTCAGGGTCGACTCCCTCCCGAACCTTCTCGCCGGATGCTGGCTTGTGGGTTGGTGGTGGGGCTACATCTCTATGTGGATATGATCCTGGTGCTTGAGCCCTGGCAGCCCCAGTGCCGGGCCGCCACCTCCCTCCGAGCCTCCTCACTGACTGGGGCTGCCACCAGGAGACTGGAGCCCATCGGCAGAGGTTGGGGCCGGCCCTACAGAGTCACCAGCTGATCAGTGTGTACAGCCAGCCCGACCTCTGCTGAAGAACTCCAGTCCACGGAGAGCTCCTGGTGGGTCGACACAGCAAGGCCGGTGCATGGGTGCAACGCAGGTGGGGAGGAAGGTGACGCTGCATACCACCAGCCTGTTCTGAACCAGCCCTCTTCCGGCCTTGTAGTAAGGCAAACCCCTATTCAAACAGAAGAGACTGGAGAGCGTCCAAGGCTGAAAAGCGCCTGCCAAGATTTATTACTCAATTAACAGAACAAGAAACAAAAACACTGGAACTTGAATCCTCAAGCAGAAGGGTTGCTTTCAGCAACCAGCCCCTCCCCAAACACTCCTTTTATTTAGAGTTCAGGGCGTGGTCTCCCTGTGCCTCCTCCCGAGGAGTCCCACAGCCTTTCTTTGTTTGTTCCTGCTCGACTGCCTCCTGTGTCGGGCGTCCTTGAACAGGGCCAACTGTGGGTCATCATCCTCCGCACTATCGGGCTCACGCAGCTGAGAAGAGGTCCCCGGCTGAGGGCTCTGCAAAGCCTCCAAGCCATCATCAGCCGGTTCGTCTTCCACACCCTCCTCCTCCCCCTCATCTGAGTCATCCGATACATCGGAACCGGCTGCCGGACCCACCGGCTGGCCCTGAGTCATAACACAGCCCAGTGCTTGCATACCACCAGTGGTACGTGTACCACAGGTTGAAAAGCCCTGTCTTAGATAATGTCACATGGGACTTGAAAAAACAAAGAATTAGGATGGCATAAAATGGTCTATACCCAATTTAAAATATTGTTCATATTTTAGGGCAGGGCTTTTCAACCGGTGGTACGCGTCCCACTAGTGGTACATGAGCACATGGCTGGTGGTACTTGTAGGATCGGTTGAACAGCTCTATAAAAAAAGAAAAAGAAAGTAAAAAGCGTTTTTTTTTACTAACCTGCTTTCAGCTGCATTCCGTTTCTCCATTTGCTTCTTTTCGCGTGTTTGTGGGATAAAAAAAGTTCCACGAGACTAACTTCTCGCGAGATCTCGTGAGAAGTTAGAAAGTCTCATGGAACTTTTTCTTCTTTTTTACCATAGTCCCACAAACATGTGGTGAAGGGGAGAAGTGGAGAAACAGAATGCAGCTGAAAGCAGGTTAGTAAAAAATGCTTGGGGGTGGTGAGGGCATCTGGGCGGGGGTGGGCGCTGGCAGAACCTGGCTAGGCTTGTTCTGTTCAGACGTCTTTTGTGCTCGCTGAAGGAAGGGAGGGAGCCCCGTCTTTCCTCCCGAATGCTCAAGCGGGGTTTCTGCGGGGTCTCCACTGCAGGGGGGGTCCATGCCTGCAGCCATGAGGACGCCACTGGGATTCCCCTCCCCACAGCCTGATGCTGGATTGGCCCTCTGTAGAGAGCTTCCAGCGTTCCGCTGGCCTCCTGGAGCAGTCGGGGCTGGTTCCAGGCTCACCACCCCCCTCCTCTCTTCGCTGGCTGGAGCCACCTCTGAGAGGCCAGCGGAACACCAGTAGCTTTTCCCCATTCTCCTCACCGGTGACCCCCTGTAGAGCTCCATCAGTGACATGGCTGGGCCAACGGGGCGCACAGCCAAAGGGGCACAAAGCGGTGGAGGTTAGTCCGCAGGTAGCCCCGGAGCTGGAGGGGGGTGCACAGGCATCGCAGTTCTGACAGCCGGCGCGCCCCACGGAGAAGTGCCTGTGACCTTTGCTTGGCCTCGGCTGGACTTCTCTACCTGGCGGCCAGCGAAGGGCAGCAGGCGGGCAGGGAGGGAGGAGCTGTCGCTGCACGGCAAGGCAGGTGGGCAGGACAGGCACTGCTCCCTCATGGCCAGGTAGGGGAGGCACCAAGCGCAGCAGGGGAAGGCAGCCGCCCGCCTCTGCTTCCCTACGTTCGCTTGGTTGGCACACCACTCGCCCTCTGCCAGCCGAACCAGGGAAGCCAGACTGTGCTGCTCTTAACAGGCCTCGCGGTAGCGTGGCCGAGCTGTGGAGGCCGGGCCAGATGCCCTCAGCTCTTTGCCCCCGCAGTGCTCCCAGACACCCTTTCTTTGAACTCCCCGGCCAAAGCTGCACTTTCGCTCCCTGCCCTCTTGGTTTCCACGGAGGGTCCCGAGGCAGCGCAGCAGGTGGCCTTCCTCTCCTGCAAATAAGGCCGGGAGCAACACGCTGGGAAAAGTGGGGCTCTCCAGAGTGGGGAGACGCATCCTGCGCCTGAGTCCATCTTTTTTACACACACACACACCCCTACCTACACCTTTTCCCAGCCAAGATCAAAAAGAGGAGCAGCCCTGAGTCTCTATCTGTCAGGTAGTAAGGTGGCATCCTGACATCCCTGGAGAAACTCCATTGTCCTTCTGGTTGAGAAAGCTGCCTGGTCTCTCCTTTTGTTCTTTTTTTTTTAACTCTGGCTGACCAAATGGGGAGGGAGGGAAAGTATGTGGATGGGGAAGGGAAGGAAAAGAAATAAATGGATGAAAAAGGGAAAGAAAGAAAAGGAAAGGGAAGAGAGAAATGTGAGAGAAAGCAGGGAAGAAGAGCAAGTAGGGCAAAGAGGGAGAAAGGTGAGGAAAGAAGGAAAGAAAAAGGAAAGGGTGAAAGTTGGAAGGAAGGAAGGAAGGAAGGGACAATGGGAGAGAGGAAGGGAAGGAAGACAACCCACCCCAGTCTCACCCCCCCTCTACCAGAGACCCACGGATTTCCCTCCCACAGGCACCCTGCAACCTGAATGATCAGCTAGCCATGCCCCCCTCCCCAGCCATTACTTCGCTTGTCAAAAAGTTACAAAAGGTGATCACACGACCCTGGGACATTGAATGTTATAAGTATGAATCAGTTGCCAAGCATCCAAATGTAAATCACATGACCCTGGGGATGCTACAACAGTCATAAGTGTGCAAAATGGTCATAAGTAACTTTTTTCAGTGCCGTTGTAACTTCGAACAGTCACTAAGCGAATTGTTGTTAAGTCGAGGACTACCTGTACTTTATCATTTTTTTTCCTTTTTTTTTGGTCAAGTTTTTGACACCTTCTGGGTGACTGGTGGTACTCGGATAGTGCCTCATCCTAAAAGTGGTACAATGGGTGAAAAGGTTGAGAAGCCCTTTTTTAGGGAATAATTTATAGTTTGTTTATCTACTTGCAGAATAGGGAGGAGCAAAGAAAGAGTAAATGGCTACAAGCCCCAGCAAGTTATGAATACATGGTAGGCAAGGAACCTTCATTTACTGTGCAGTGGCCACAATTATCACCAAAAAATATACGGTGGTCTCTCTGCTTTTAGGAGGATCTTTATACCTTTTTACATAGCAGTCACTTGACTTCTGTATGAACCACTGGTGGTCCTCAACTTACGACCACAATTGAGCCCAAATTTTTTGTTGCTAAATTGGATGTTTAGTAAATGAATTTTGCCCCATTTTATGACCTTGCTTGCCACAGTTGTTAAATGAATCACTGCAGTTGTTAAGTTAGTAACATGGTTGTTAAACAAATCTGGTTTCCCCATTGACTTTGCTTGTCAGAAGCTTGCAAGCATGATCCCAGGACACTGCAACCATCATAAATATGAGTCAGTTGCCAAGTGTCTGAATTTTGATAATGTGATGCTTCAATGGTTCTAAGTGTGAAAAATGGCCATAAGTCACTTTTTTTTTGGCTGTGTGCCTTCAAACGGTCACTAAATGAACTGTTGTAAGACAAGGATTACCTGTGTATGGAAATGAAATCTGTTGTGTAGATGCTGTTTAACTCTTGGTGGCTGATTTGTCTTAGTGCCAAACTTCCAGAAATTCCCTAGCATTTCTGGATTTAGCTTGATTTAGGATGCTGACAGTTTTCCCGTTGAAACTATTGTTAAATCTTTCCATGTATTGTGAAATTAAGGAGCTTTTATTGTGTCTCCTGACAGCTACTTCATAGAAGCACTCTGCTAGTGTTCTGTCTATCCTGTGTAGTGGCTGTGACAGTCCTTATATTGTGTTATAGATGACTCCTGATTTTTCTTTCTGGGCTATTTTGGTTTACTTAAAATGTTTTGGAGGGTTTTAGTTGGTTCATGTTCTGTGGCGGTGCCCTATGATTGTAGTGGTCTGCTGGTTGTTTCCAAGATATGTTTGGTTTTTATGGCAGTGTTATGCTTTTCATGGATTGTGTTAGTTATGCTTAAGTGGATTAAGTGGTCGGGCACTTTTTGACCATTTTATTAGAACTGGGGTACGCGGTGGCTCAGTGGTTAAAGATACTGAGAGTTTGTCAGCTGGAAAGCTGACAACCTGGCTTCGAGACTCAAGTACTGCATGACGGGCTGAATCCTATTACTTGCTTCATCTTCTGCTCACCAAGCAGTTGAAAAGCATGCAAATGGGAATAGATAAATAGGTACCACTTTGGTGAGAGGGTAACAGCATTCTGTGCATCTCGGCATATAGTCATTCTGACCACATGGCCACAGAAATGTCTTTGGACAACTCTGACTCCTTTGGCTAAGAAATGGAGATGAGCACCACCCCCTATAGTTGGACACAACTAGGCAGGGGAAACAACGACGACGACGACGATGATGATAATGATGAAGTTCGAAGGGACCTTGGAGGTCATCTAGTCCAACCCCCTGCTCAGGCAGGAAACCCTATACCATTTCAGACAAATATCTGTCCAGTCTCAGGCAGGTTATTCCACTGGTTAATTGTTCTGTCAGGAAGTTTCTTCTTAGTTCTAGGTTGCTTCTTTCCTTGATTAGTTTCCATCCGTTGCTTCTTGTCCTGCCTTCAGGCGCTTTGGAGAATAGCTTGACTCCCTCTTCCTTATGGCAGCCCCTGAGATATTGGAACACTGCTATCATGTCACTCCTAGTCCTTTTCTTCATTAAACTAAAAAGGTAAAGGTTCCCCCGCACATGCGTGCTAGTCATTTCCGACTCTAGGGGCCGGTGCTCATCTCCGTTTCAAAGCCGAAGAGCCAGCGCTTGTCCGAGGACGTCTCCATGGTCATGTGGCCAGCATGACTAGATGCCAAAGGCGCATGGAACACTGTTACCTTCCCACCATAGTGGTCCCTGTTTTTCTACTTGCATTTTTACGTGCTTTCGAACTGCTAGGTTGGCAGAAGCTGGGACGAGTAACAGGCGCTAATATCCAATTCCAGCAGCCATTCCTTATATGTTTTAGCCTCCAGACCTCTAATCATCTTTGTTGCTCTTCTCTGTATTCTTTTCAGTCTCAAAATCTTTTTTACATCATGATGACCAAAACTGGATGCCTTTACCTTTTCTTTATTAGAAGACATTTCCTTTTTCTGGTGGTCTGAGTTGCTGCAGTATGTTTGCACTTGTCTAAATAATATTCTTACAAAGCTTCTTTTCTGTAGAGGTGGGTTTGTTGCCTTGGCAGTTGAGCACTTGGTTAGTGTGTGTGGTTTTACAATAGACTTGTTTCTAATTTCTAATTTGCGGCCATTTTCTCTGCTAATGAGGATACCCAGGAAGGGTAGTATGTTGTTGTTTTCTTCTTCCTTTGTGAACCTTATTCCTTTGAAGATGTTGATTGTTTCATGTGTCTTCTCTAGTTGTTCCTTTTTTATTATGACAAAAGTGTCATCTACATACCAGCTCTGTATTTGAGCTGCATGTGTGGGAGTGCTATACTTTCGAGACATTGCATTACACACACTGCTATGCATCCTGAGAGTGGTGATCCCATGGGCATTCAAACAAAGTTCCAACTGGTAAATTGTGGGCATCCTAAAGAGTTGTTTGATTACAAGATGGTTGGAATATAAATTTAATAAATGCATCCAGAAACGCTAGGGAATTCCCAGAAACTTGGCACTCACACAAATCAAAAGGCACATAGAGATGAACATTTACATACCATTCAAAAGAGACAATAAAAAAGCTAAAAAGGAAACAGAAAGATCAGAGCACCCCCCCTTGCCAGCGATCAACAACCAGGTAAGCAGGGATGAACACCAGAATTAACAGCAGACAAACAATCAAGCAGTATAACCTAATCAGTACCCTAATCAAGGGACTACCAAATCAGACAAACAATCAAGCAATAAACAGCCTAATCAAGTGACTACCAAGGCAGAAAACAACACCCCTGCCAACACTGACAGGACAAGCTACTGTATAAAAACAAATAACAAATCCCATTTCTTTCTAGCCCTGAAGAAGTTATCTTGTCTGGTAATGAAATGTCTGCAAGCAAATAAGAGAGAGCACCAGGTTCTCCACACTAGGAGAAGTCTTGAACTGGTACAAGAAATTAGGGAAGCATACAAAGGAGAACTGGTGATATTAGAAAATTCATTACATTTGTCCTCATGCCACAACAAATAAACCAAAACATCTAGATATCCTAATTCAGGGGTTTTCAAAGTTTTTTCAGGCCACGGAATCTGTTTTGTTTTGCTTTTAAATTCCAGAATCCTTGATCAAGAGGTAAAGTTATAGAGGCAGAAAATAGGCAACAAAATGAAATTTGTGTTTGTTGTGATTTGTTTAAACAATTTATAAATAAAAGTTAAGTAAGGAGGTATTTGTTGATGATATTAAGTAACATCCATCCCACAAAAATGGATTTCCCCTGAAAATTTATTCACTTATTGCAAGTATAACAAGTAAATGTAAATGTAAGTTTAATGTAAATGCAAAATTAATGTTTTCAGGGTTTATTAAAATTAAAAACTTGAATGTCACAATTACTTAGTAGGTTAAAGTTTAACCAAGCAAATCAATATTTGATGGGTGGAATAGTTCCTTAGGAAAATTTTTGTGGTGGCTGCTGGCTATCTTTTAGTGAACATTTTTCCCCCCTCACAGTTTCTCATGGAACCCTATAAAATTAGAACTCTACAAAACTCTCATTGAACTCTTAGGTGTTTGAAATATCCTTCCATAGCTGACTATACTGTAAAATTTGGTAGGTTCTTGGAACTGAACAGGGCAGAGGCAATATTAGATTTAATCCTCGATGGCTACTGTTCTCATTCTGATGAGAATATAAATGTTACAGGACTGATTAGAGTGACCTATAATGCCATTATGTTTTGCATCCATGCTAATGGAATTTGCAAACAGTATCTGATGCATTCACATATGATGGCAGAAAAGGAAGCTTAAAAATGAGGGGACTAGTGATAAAAGAGACTGAAAGGAAAGGAAAGAGTGAAATCTCTTCAGAATACCCAAACAATGTATTTGTTACACAATACAGGAAAGACCCAGGAAGAGGCCAACTTGACTCTGTTGTAGTGTCTTGAAAAACTACTGTATACAAGTGGAATGCCTCCCCTGATGAGAACAAAAAGTGTGCAGTTTTGAGAATTCTTAACTCAAGTGTGAAATTGTTGACTTCCTAGCAAAAATAGATATTGTCCCTAAAATCACATGGTAGAGATAGAAGAGTAGCCAACTTGACACTATCTTTAAAAAGAACGAGGGGGAAATCCTGAAAATGAATATCAACAGGCGTATGAATGAAAATGACACTGTCAATACTTGTACACTGGAATTTCCAAAATAGTCTTTGCCCAAATCCCTCATTAAAGGCTTTTCAGGAAAAAATAGTAGTAATGGGATAAAGAAAGCTGAATTTTTATGGATTGTTTATGGATTGAGCTGGCCAGTTTTTCAGATGGAACCAAATTATTCAGACTGATGAAGACCAAAACTGATTGTGGTAAGTCCCAGAAGTATGATGTTAAATCATGTGAAGGATGAATCAGGGACACAAAACACAGTTCAATTTAAACAAATACAAAAGGATGAACACCAAAGGGGGAAAAAAAACCTCTTAACCTATACCTACACTGTTAAAAACTCCATTTGGAAATATTAATAGTATTATTAAGTATAATTATAATATTAAGGGTACTTAATGCTTATAATAAATAGTATAAGTATAATAAGTATTATTAAGAACAATATGTAAATAGTACCATCTCAGAATGGTTTTAAACATTCCAAGTCCTATAATCTCCAGTAATTCAACACATTTGGAAGCCAGTAGGTGCATTGCTTTGGGCAAAGAAGATGCTGCTGAAAGCAGCTGAACTAACATTTTGAAGTGAAAACATCTTGAATAGATCTCAGCATGGAGAATTGATGATGAAATGGTGTCTGTCTGCCTTTTCTAAAAAATATTACAGTGTAATACATTGAGTTTTGCAAATTATACATGTACACAAGGGGTGCAAAAAAAGGTTGAAAATTATCTTCCTGGATCATATCAAGATAGTCATCTAGTCTAGCATTCTGTGTCTCACATGGGACAACCAGGTCCTCCTGGGGAAGCTAAGAAACAGAGCATAATGGAAAAATGACCCATGTGGATTGCCTCCAACATTGTTTAATTATAAGTGTGATCAATTCATTTATCCACCATTGGTTTTTTTTATAATGACAGATCTGGCATACATCTTTTGAAAACCAGAACAAATTTGACTTCCATTTTTACAGTAACCGTAGTTCCTTTGAAGTCGTGAATCTGGCCAGATCTGGTTTTGAAACCATGTTTTCTTTCTGGCTTATCACTAACTCTCCTCTCTTGAAGCATGAAACAAGAATAGAAGTCAGAAGGAAATTGTGAACTTGAGATTTGCTGTGACTGTTTCATGAACAGCCCAGTCCTTGGTGCTGGATTTATGGCTAGAACAGCGAAGGCATGCTGTTCTAACAAAACAACATCACCTGCTTGCTTAGTATGCCTGCAGCAGTGCAGTATTTTAAAAATAATCTGTGGTGAATTTAAGTGCTTTCCTCTTGAAGACATTAGTTCCTAATTATTTTTATGCCAGTGAGTCAGGTGATAATTAGATTTGCATATGCTATTTAGACATTGCTATTGATAGGTTTCTTCCTCCTGTAAGTCCCATTGAGGAGAATTTCTTTTGGGGGGTTTATAGGAATTCAGCTGTATGTTTCCTATGGCCTTGCACCTGCCCCCCCAACATGTATGTACAGGAGCTCCAGCCATGGCTGATTAGCATCAATCCCTTGCTGACATCTTAATTAATGGTTATGCTAATGTATTTATGAGAAGAAGGGACATGCACATTTGCAGAATGCTAGGGAAAAATGAGATAATTGGGAGGCTGGATTGGAACTAGATCTTTTTTCTAGATGAATTTTAATACCGTGAGTTAATGCCACTGTGTATAATGCATAATTAATATTGTCACTGAAAAGAGTGTTAGAGAGGTATCTTCAAACTTGGTTAAGAAAAGGCAGTTAATGTTATCAATTGCCTTCAGAAAACGTTTAAACTGGTATTGATGGGAAAAATTAGCAAATTGTATAATAATGTTTCATCTCTTTTTTAATGGGGATGTTTAGAATAATTCATAACATGAAAAGCACCCAAAATCCCAACGATTAGTTTAACAGATAGCTTTGATTTGGGATTGTAGTGCATACATTCCTCAGTATCAAACATTTTTACTAGCCATTAAGAAAATATGTTTTGCCATGAATGGCTTCATTAGTAATCTTTGGCTCTATAAAAAAAGACACTCTTAAGAGGAATGGATTCACAGCAAGAATTATTAATAAAATGGTTGTGTTTAAACATGATCAGTAGTTTTCTGTAAATTATCACAATATACTCAATTTGAAAAAATACTCTAATATGAACTTAGTTTGATTTAATATAAATCAATAGTTTGATTTAATATAAATAGTTTGATTTAATATAAATGTGTTTGATTTTAGGGGGTAACAGCTGCTGCTCCCCATGATTCACAGGGCAGAAATTTCTGCACAAAACCTTATTTGGATAAAATAATAAGGAAGGCAGTTTGGATTTTGCAACTTATCAGACACTGAATGATCCTAGACTGTTCTCCACAATGGACTCTTCTCAGCTGAATTATAAAAATATGGGTGCATATTATGAATATGTACATGCACATGTGTGAGGTCATCAAACATACAGGTAATCCTTGACATATCTACCCAGTGCTACTTATACCCATTTTCAAAGTTACAGTGGCTGCACCTCTCCCCCAGTAATTGATTGCATTTTGGGCATTTGACAACAAGCTCACCTTTATAGCTGTTTGCAATGTCCTATGGTTACAAGACCTTGATTTGCAACTTTTTTTTGCTGATTTGCAGCATTTACTTCAGGTTTGGTAAAAAAACCTGTCCATTGGGGAAAACATTTGCTTTATGACAGCATTTTTTCCTTAACAATCACAGCAAAACTTTTGGGAAAATCAGGTCTGATTTCACGACATCTCAATTTAAAACCACAGTGACTTACAGCCATAATTCCAGACTTAATTATGGTCTTAAGCTGAGGACTACCTGTAACATACCATTTTTAAAAAAGCAAACGGTGATGTGCGTTCTGAAAATATCATGCCAAAAGAAGTTTAAGCCTTGAAAAAGTAACTAAATTCATTATGCTTTTCCAATCATATACATTGATAAATCTGTATAAACCCACTGAGGTCCTTTGGAAGCAATGACTCCAAGTCTAGTTCTTGGGAAAATTACTACAATGTAAATCATCATGTTAAAGTAGTTTAGAAGTGGGAGGCCTGCACGTATAATGCAGATTTCCTTTGCACCTTCCAGGAGCTTGCCTGACCTAACTAATTTTCCTCTCGGCATGTTGGCCAGCTGCTTGGTGGGCTGCCAGAGAGGGCTCTTGTAGTGAGAGAGGAAACATGGGGATGACACTTGCATGACAGCAGTGTCAAAGAGTCTGATCCTGTGAGGGTCACCTGACTATTGCAGCCCTTCAAGGCCACAAAGGTTACATGCTGTGAAGTAACCAAAGAAGCAAAATCAGCAGTGACCTCTAACTTCAACATTTATTCTATCAGTGTCCTGTGGGTCTTCAAATACAATCTTCCTTCTTACCCCTCCCCAAATTTTTAATAGATGGGAAAGAGGCTATATGCTCATTGAAGCCTTTAAAATATTATGCTGGCAATATGCCATTAACAATATCTTAATATTTTTAATACTACTCTTGTGATAAGACATATTCTTCATGTCTGATGGTTTGCTTAGCTCTGTGGGATTTAAAGATGACGTAAGACTCTTTGGGTGAAGTTTGGCTTTGGTGAACAGCTGGGATTCTTACTATTCTACCATTGTCTATTCTGCATAGTATCTTCCCTGCCTGATTCACCAGATTCAGTTGCTGGGCTTAGCTGTGAAGATCCTAAGACTATGAGTTCTGGAAGATTTCATTTTGCCATCAGATGTTAGGATTCATGGTCTCGATAGGAACAACGGACTCGTTCTAGTCATCAAGTATATTGATAATCACACTTTGAGTATGGTTTTATCTCAGAAGAATTCTAACTTGTTTGTTAGTGGAAGACGTTATCATCAATCAATAACCAGTGGAACAGCTTGCTTTCAGAAGTTGTAGGTGCTTCATCGCTGGACGTTTTTAAGATGAAACTGAACAGTCACTTTTCTCAAATGGAATAGGCTCTCCTGCTTGACCAGGGGGTTGGATTAGAAGACCACCAAGGTCGTTTCCAGCTCTATTGTGATTGAATCTCTTGCTGCGGTCACATAATTTTTCAACTGACCATGCTACTTCTAGAAATTTATTAGTTTTTTTTAATCCCATTTATATCCCGCCCTTCTCCAAAGGCTCAGGGCGGCTTACAATCTAAAGCACAAATCAATGTGCTTAGCAATAGCCTTCATTCTATGTATATGCCTGCTTATTAGGGCTTCCCCCCCCCAAGCGGCATTATTACAAAGTCAGCTTATTGCCTCCAACAATTTGGGTCCTCAAACTGGTTGTATGAATGTTAAGGGAAATTGAGAAGGATGTTTTGATAATGTAACCTGAATTATGTACTGAAAACTCTGTTACTGAATCTCTGATTACCCAGTCATCATGATGCTTTCTAAATATGTAGATTTTAACTGGAAAACCAATAAAACTTGTTTAAAAAAAATAAAAATGACTTTTATTAATAAATTTTTGATAACAGGGAGCTCAGCTAGCATTCTATGCCAAGACTTTCCACATCTTGGAAATACCTAAGGAAGCCATTTTGTACTTCAGCCTTGCAGATAAATTTAAGAAAGTTAATAGAGCAGTAAGTGTTCTGCCTCTCTTTGTTTATGTTGGTTGTTGATGGTTTAATTTTTGCCACTTGTATAAAAGCTTTTCTGCCTAGTTACTTGAAAAAAAGGTGTTGCTTAAAATGCCAAAAATGTTCCAATCTAGAAACTTTCAGGAATGATGTGGGAGCGATGTAATGGTGAGTAATTGTGATGCAGTACAATTTAAAATAAGCTGCAGCTTCTTTAGTTACAAATTGGCAACCTAGGTAACTCCCTTTTTCCAGTAACAGTGAAGCAGGACAAATGGTAAGATGCCTTGTTGATATTTGGATGTTACAATTGCTGTTGTTTTGGGCTTATAAAGAACAACTCTTTTAGCACTGAATACTTGAGCAGAAAATAAAAAAGGAAAATAATGAAAACAAAGCATTTTGTCACTGGTTAATATTATACTACTTTTTACACACTGTAAATCTGTTCAATATATGAGCTGGTTTTTCTCCATTAATTAGCAGTAGGCAGAGAATCTTGGGAAAAAAATAGACTGCCTCTGTATAATAAAGCTTGAAATACATTTATATTCCCTTGAAAATTTGTATCTTTTTACAAGTTCAGATAGTTTTGGTTACCTTAACATGCTTCTCTGTTTTTATGAATCTCAAATTCTTGTCAGTCTGGAATATGCTTTTTTTAAAAAAAATAAAAAATAAAAAATATAATTCCTGAACATTTTATTACCAAACGAGGTAACATCACCAGCAGGATTTTCTTGTCCTATTCTCTTTAGCTCATAAGTGTCTTGTGTGCCAGTGTGGTCAGTTGTTTGGAGCTATATTTGAATTCTGAGCAGCTGATTGGTTCTTTTGTTGATTGGCACTTCAAATGGTCAACTTTCAAACCAATCAGCTGCTCAGAATTCAAATTAGCTCCAGACAACTGACCACACTGGCACACAAGACACTTATGAGCTAAAGAGAATAGGACAAGAAAATCCTGCTGGATCGTTTGCAAATTCAAACGAGATATGAAAAAGATCTAAAGACAACGGGATTCTATAAAGACCAGACAGAATTTGATCAAACACTGTTAAAAACAGATGGGCAAAAAACTTTGGATATTCTATAGACTTGGAAGACTGGCAGAAACTATGGGATAGAAATATCAGATTGACTAAAGCAGTTTCATATAAAGAAAAGTTGTATAAAATGTTTTATAGATGGCATATAACACCAGTAAGTTTAGCAAAAATGTTTAAAAACACTTCAAATAATTGCTGGAAATGTAAACAGAGGCCAGGTACTTACTATCATATCTGGTGGACATGTCCTAAAGCAAAAAAAAAAAAAAAATTGGGTTAAGATACCTGGTTGGAAAAGATGACTAAAAGACAGATAGAATTTAAGCCAGAATTGTTTTTATTAGGAATATTAGGATCTAATTATGAGAAGGAGAATGAATATTTAATATTGCATGTACTGACAGCAGTGAGAATAGTATTTGCCCAATAATGGAAACATGAAAATTTACCAACTGAAGAGGTTTTAATTAAGAAAATCTTAGAATGTGCCGAAATGAATAGACTGACATTAGAGATTAAAATGAAAGAAGATTCAGTTTATTATAGAACATGGGATAATTTTTACCAATGGTTAGGAAGAAAATCCTGCTGGTGATGTTACCTAGTTTGGTAATGGGAAGTTCAGGAATTATATTAAAATAGGTTTGGAGAACAAACCACAGCCAAAATCTAAAACCCAAGCTATAAATATTGTCTATTATTTCAAATACATTTTTTTTGTTTTGGTTATCAGGACTCCCTCCAATAACCTTTTAAAATAGTATTCTGGTCATGCAAACAGTGTGAGATGTGGATTATGTGTCCTTTTGAGGAAGATGATAGTCGTAATGATAATAATTGTTTATAGCTCATTTTTTCTCTAGCTGGTTAAGTTGGCTTATGTAGGGATTTCCCTTCCCAGTGAGCTAAGTGGGACTGAAAAAATCCAACTGCATCCAGTGATTTTTCATGGCTAATGGTGGACTTGAACCTGAGTTTTTACAGTTCTTGTGTAACACCTGATACTAATGTACATTAACCCTCAGTTTTTGAATTGTTCAGTGATTGAAATTATCAATTACATTATTTTCTAGGTGTGAATTGTGAGGACTGTATTTCAGATGATCTCTTTCTAACTTAGATAGACTCTTCTAGAGTATGAGTTTGGCACTTACAGTTCAGGTTCATTCACCATTTCCATTTTGCCTCCCAATCAATTTGAAATGGTGTAGTGACTTGTCTGATTTATGTATTCAGATTTATCAGATTTATATGATAACGATACTCAATTTAGCTTCTCCTTTACATCATAGTCAGATGATGTTCATAACCTTTTTATAGAAAACTTGTCTGGTGCCAATTCAGCAATCCTTAGATTCTGAGTTTATTTGCTCAGACATTGTTATGTTTGACTATGATAGTTTTATGGCAGAACTATTATATGTAAGCAGTTATAGTTTTATTGTAACTTTGTTATTGACTGGTTTTACCTTAGGGGTTTTATTGTAACAATTGTCAAGGAATAATGAACAGATAAACAATTCCATAAAAACTTTTGAGGCTGTTTTGTTAGCTGTTATTACTGGACATTTGATACTGTTGTGTCCTTTGACCTCTTGGGATTTCAATAAATGCACAGTAGAAAGATTTTTTAAAGTGATGCCATTTATATTTAATTGCTATTCCTGTCAAATTGGCAGCTGCTAAGAAAAGACACAGTTGGTTTAAAGAGTTGCAAGGCAGGTGCACCCATACTGTCCAAGAAACATTTTGGAATTGAATTTAAAGCATTTCATATGCTGGTCAGTGACTTGAAATATGTATTAATAGTATGTTCATTTAACATGGCAAATTAAACACCATCAAAACCAGTGCGTAAGAATTCTTAGCATTGCACCTAATAGGACATAATGGGGGTATCCGGATGATGTTGGACCGTTACTTGGATTATAACCATCTTCTCTCTAATTGGTCAAACTAGAGGACTTGACATGCCACATTCCTGATTTAGTTCATCATTTTGTTTTCAGCAACAACCAGTGAGAAATTCCTGAAAACTCAAAAACAGATCTTAAAGCCTATCACCAATCCCTGTTACATAATTTCTGGAGTTTAGATGTTTGCTGCATCTTAATGGATGTGGCTAGCTAAGCAAAACACAACTTGTAGAATTTGCACCTAAGCAAAAATCAATCACTCATGAAGTGGGTTTAGTGAATACCAAGCTGTTATTTTCTTGTTTTGTAACACAAAAGCAAAATACTGTATGAACATTAGATTAATATCTACATGGCAAATAGGAAATAGAAAATCAAAATCTGCGAGCAAAATATTTCCCTTTAATTTTTAAGTTGCACATAAAGTGTTCTCTTAATGCTCTTCTACCAGCTAAAACCTCTTCTATAAAGGATTTGCAGCTATTGGCCAAGGTCTCAGTTTAATCTTAAATCTCAATATTTTACTATTCCCATGGAAGTTTTCAATGGCACCTTTCTACTAACTTGTATGTTCTAATTAAGTTTAAAAATACTGGCAATGTGCCATCTCAAGATACCTCTATAATAACTTGTTACCTTGGGTAGATACTATTTTTTATCAATTGCCACAGTAGAATTATTGTAAAAATTACAAATAAGGAAGGTGTGTTTTGCTGAAATGATTATATTGGCAAAATATAATGGTAGCCCTACCTCCTACAGTGTTCACCTATTAATTGAAATGTTGCTCAGATGAAAAAAGGGATTGAACCACATATTTGTACATAGAATCCATATTTTGCATGATCAAAGTTCAGATTGATTTATTCCCAAAGAAAATTATTCTTCATGTACTTGATGAGTATATTTTATTATGCATATTCAGAATCAAATTAGATGAACCAAAGAAACCTCTCATCTAATTTAAATGCTGGTAGAGATGGGCTTGGGATAATTGTAACTAATTATGTTTACTTATTAAAACCACAGTCTTGAGACTACTTATAAGCTTATTAAATCTCACTGATTTCAGAGTTCAGTCTAAATAGTGACATTACTGTTTTTTTAACCTGCATTCCTGATGATTAAAAGGAGCATTATTTATTTATTTAAAATCAAATAGCACATATGTGTTTGTGTGTTTGTATAGCTTTGTAAGTGAGAAACATTTAAAGTGCTTTCTGTTGCATAAAATAGCCCTTGGTTGTTTTTTTTTTACTATACTTTCAAAATGTAGTGTTGCTTACTGAATGTGATTCCAAATCATTTATAAAAATGAATGCAAGTAACTGTATACTTTTTTCCAACCATATTGAGACACTGTTAATATGTATATAGAACTTCATTAGTTAAGGAACCAAAACCATGTTTTCCATTACATGATTCTGCTTTTCAAAATAAAATTCTTTATGACAAGAACCTAATCAGGAAAATAGTTTTTAATCTGAATATTTGAAGGAAGGCAATTATTTCCATATAAGAAGATATGTAGGATCAAATCAGAGGTTTACTGGTCCAGAAGACTGTTCCCTGATTGGTCAGCCAGATACTTTTGAAAAGTCCAGAAACAGTATCTGACTCTTACATTTGTATTAACCAACAACTATGATTCACAGAGAAAATGCCTCTTGAAGCTTTCATCCAAATGTTTGGAATTCAGTGGGAGGCTATCAGAAGTAGTAAAAAAATCCCATTCTTTTCTTTCTCAGAAGCAAATTGCAATCCCATGCTCCATGAATGGATGCATGATGTGAATACACACACTATATTGCCTCCTTCTAAATCACTGAAAATAAAAAGCCACTGGGTGCCATAGATAACCCCTCTTTTTCCCCAGGGAAAAATACAGACATTAACTCCTCCCCAGGAGTCCTTAAACAGGGCTTGTTTTTCTCTTGGTAATCAGTATGTGATCAATCTGGTTAGAAGAAGTGGTGGACAATGGCATATTTGGCCGTATGGCATGTCACTCCATCCCAACTACTGATTGTAACAGGTAATCAAAATTGCATGAATCTTCCACATTTAATGCTAATCAGGAAAAAAACAAACTACGTACTGCTACCCCAACTGCTATTGAGCATAGGCCTTCCCAACTATTCTGTCTGCAGTTGAATTTTTTTGTACACCTTTGGTGAATAAGGAAAATACATCAAATGGCCAGCCTGGTGTTAATATGGTGAAACTTTAATTTATCAGACCAAGTGGGAAGTGAAATAACCATTATTCACTATTGTCTGTGAAATCACAGAGTGCATGCTGAGAAAAGGCGTTCAGGTAAGACAACGCCCCTTCTGTTTGCCCCACCAGATGTATCTCAGAGGGGTGCTCTGGGTCCTGTGTATTAAATAGTGTCATGTTGTTGGGTGCAGGAATCATACTTTTCTATGCAGCATCTGCCCTATAGAGCAGCAGCCTTCTGGAGGGCCCCAGTCTTGTTAGCCTATATTGCAAGGGTCCAGAGACTTGGCATTTGGGCCAGGAGGTTTGTAAGTTGTGTTGCTGATGGCTTCTTCTTAATAATTATCGTCCAGTCTCCAACCTTTGCTTTCTGGCGAAGGTTGTTGAGAGTGTGGTGGCGCATCAGCTTCCTCTCTTCCTGGAGGAAACTGATTATCTGGACCCGTACCAATTGGGTTTCAGGCCCGGGTACAGCACGGAGACGGCATTGGTCGCGCTGGTGAATGATCTCTGGCGAGCTCGGGACAGGGGTTGCTCCTCTGTCCTAGTCCTATTAGATCTCTCAGCGGCTTTTGATACCATCGACCATGGTATCCTACTGCGGCGTCTCAGGGGGTTGGGAGTGGGAGGCACCGTTTTACGGTGGTTCTCCTCCTATCTCCTGGGCCGCTCGCAGTCGGTGTTGACAGGAGGGCAGAGATCCAACCCGAGGCCTCTTGTTTGTGGAGTTCCTCATGGGTCGGTTCTCTCGCCCCTCCTGTTCAACATCTACATGAAGCCACTAGGTGAGATCATTGGCGGTTTTGGGGTGGGGTATCATCAGTACGCTGATGATACCCAACATTTTCTTTCCACCCTGAACCAACCCAGCAATGCCCTCGCCGTGATGTCCCGTTGCCTGGAGGCGGTCCAGGTCTGGATGGGGAGAAACAGGCTTCGTCTCAACCCTGCCAAGACTGAGTGGCTGTGCATATTGGCATCTCGGGTTAACCAGACTATTCCATCTTTAATGATGGGGTGAGGTGTTACCCCCCCATTGATAGGGCTCGCAACTTGGGCATCCTCCTTGACTCCTGGCTCAATTTTGAAGACAATATAGGAGCCGTGACCAGGGGGGCTTTTGCCCAGGTTCGCCTGGTGCACCAGTTGCGACCCTACCTGGACCGAGATGCCCTACGCACAGTCACTCATGCGCTTGTGACCTCTTGTTTAGACTACTGCAACGCTCTCTACATGGTGCTGCCCTTGAGGACCACTCGGAGGCTTCAGCTGGTGCAGAATGCAGCCGCCCGAGTTGTGATGGGGGTTTCCCGATACTCCCATGTGACACCTCTACTCCGCGAGCTGCATTGGCTTCTGGTTGCCCTCAGGGTGAGATTCAAGGTGCTGGTAATGACCTATAAAGCCCTAAATGGCTTGGGTCCGAGATATCTGAGGGAACACCTGCTGCCAGCATCAAGTTCCCTTCGTCCAGTGCGCTCCCACAGAGAGGGCCTTCTCAGGGTGCCGCCGGTAAAAGATTGCCGGCGGGTAACACCCAGGGGGAGGGCCTTCTCAGTGGGTGCGCCTGCCCTCTGGAAGCAGCTGCCCGTGGAGCTGAGGACTGCCCCCGACCTCCGTTCATTCCGCCAGGACCTGAAGACCTGGCTCTTCGAGCTCTCTGGCCCAGGCTGAGAATTTTAATTTTAATTGGGGGCTTTTACTTTTTCAGGGACTGTTGTAATTTTTTTTAATCATTTTTAACTTTTGTATTTCTTGTTTTAATTACCCTGTAAACTGCCCTGAGTCCTTCGGGAAAGGGCGGTATACAAATGTAAATAAATAAATAAATAAATAAATAAATAAATAAATAAATAAATATTTGTTTACTTTGGGTGTCACATACGTAAGTTAAACCAGTAAATAAAATCAGTGTTTGATTTATGTCATTTGTGTGATGATATCATTATTCATTGATGCAAACATAATCTTTCTGTCAATTTGTATCATCTGCATGACAACATCATAGTGTAAATGATATAAATTGCTGCATAAATTTAGTAGGCTGCTTGCAGAATCCATCTGATGGACTGAAGTCTGATAATTTTGAGATTTCAGAATAATTCCTTAGTATATTTACAAACTATTTGCCTATATTTCTGTGAGCAAAACCTATCTACCTGCATAGATAGTGGATAAGTGTTTTTATGTATTTTGCCCTTATCAAGTGGACGGGAAATGATGAAACATATATCATGACATTGCATGCAGGTATGGAAGGGGTGGAGTATGCATTGTGATCTTGTGACAAACATTTCATAATTCTGATGAAATTTTCAGATTCTACAGACACCTCTAGATATTAGAAAATTCAACTGTGATTTTTTTTCCTCCAAGGGTGTGTGTGTGTGTGTTTGTGTGTGTGTGCGCACGCGCACATTCACATGTTTGTGTGAGTATGTGCACCTGTGCATTCTTTCATTTGATGAGTATTCTGGTAAAAAAAATTTTTTTGCTAAATTATACATTCTCCTTAAAGTTTATGATTACAGAAACATTTAATGTATTTTCAGATAACACATTTCTGGGAAATTATAAAAAGGGCCATGAAAATAATTGCTTTGTCTTCAAGCATGTGTTTATAAATTGCTGCAGCATCAGGCCCAGCTATATGTTAGTGGAGCCCATTCTCTCTGAATGTGTATATCTGTGTGCATGCACTGGGGTGTGTATAATCACAGTGAATGCAGAAACACTGGAATTTCAAACTGGTGTTCTCAGAAGGGTGAAACAAAATGCCAACACTGTGGTGGGGGGAAGTGCGAAGGGCGGAAGCAAAATTGCTGTGTCAGTATATTAATCTTTTAGATTTTTATTAATTACATCTGACTTTTTTAAAGCAACACTACTTGTGATTCTTAGAGTGATTACTTGAAACATTTATATGTATATTATATCAGAGATGGTTTTTACAGAATTATGCTTTGTTAAGTTCTTTCCACAGCCAGTGGAAAGTACAAAAAGTTTGGTTACTGAACAAAGATTTCTGAATCAATTGTGTGTTGCTCCATGTGTATTCTTAATATAATCCACTTTTTAATTTTACATTACCATTAGTTATATAGAACTGGGTGCTTGATTGGAAGACCTGAAAGACTGGTTTAGGTATACATTGACATTGAGAAAATCTGGCTGCTAAAACTTGACAATGACTTGATGGTACATAATATGTAGAAGTGCTTCATATGAATTCCTATGAAGATCTAGGGATACAAAAAAGCAAACACAATTTTAGACTTCATTAGTATACATGGAGTTTCCAGATCAGTGAAATACATCTTTTTATTCTACTCGGCATTTGTCAGACCTCTTTTTGAGTAATTTGTCCCATTCTTGACATAACATTTAAAGAAAGATTGAGATAAACTGAACAGGCACAAAGAATGATACAGGTGTTCAGAAATAAAAGTCTTATGAAGAGAGAAAAAGTAGCTTTTGTCTTGAGAATGTGGACTAAAGGAGGTGACAATCCTCTTCAAAAACATGAGGAAGACCATGCCCTGTTCTCAAACAGCCTAAATCTAGGACATATGGTAAGAGTCCTAAATTACATGAGGCTTCCACTTAAATATTAGGAAACATTTATTAAACATAAGAGCAGTTGAATAGTAGAACAATGTCTTGTTCATTTTCTATAAATGAACTTTATCTGGCTTTATTAGGCTGTTTTGCAATTTTAAATCAGGTGTACAAGCATAATCACGAGTGGTGCAGTGGGGAGGGGTGCTGTTCAGTGATCCAGTACCCCTGTTTTAACCCATTGTTGTTATGATCCCCAATAGATTTTTAATTCCACCCCTACCCTCCTACCCCAATTTCAACAATCATATCTGATCCCCTCAAATTCCCGTTTTTCCCATTGGGCTCTTTTTCAACTTTCTTTACAGTTTTCATTTTTCCAATCTTCTGAGAAACATGGGATACCTTGACCATTTTTGATTTGGTTCTTTATTTATGGATAATGCTAGGTCTGCTGACCCAAGACAGTTAAGAGCATGATGATTTGATACTTTCACCAGGCTTCACAGCTATTTCTTCCCTTTAATATTTTGGACTTTGGTTTTATTAATTAAATTTTGTTGATATTCCATTTAATAATTAGTATTTCCAGCATCAGGTTGATATAACTGATAGGAATGTGTTGTCCTGAAGGTTTTCAACTGAGGTAGCTTTCTGCTGGCTTAGATACAAGAGAGCCACCAAAATATCATTGTGGCTGCTTCCAAAGTGGCTAAAGTAAGATTACTTTTTTCAAAGTAATAAATTGTATCTTTTTCTATTATATTTACTTCAAGGGGGACCAATTATGCTTGGAAGAGATCTCATGTTTAAAACGGTTTTATCTTTTGTTGCCCCAGAATAGAATTTGGCTAAAGCTTCTTTCTGATCTTGACTTTTACAGATGTGAGTAGAAAAATAAAAGTTAATAACTTTAATAGGCACATTTACCCTACTTTAGAATTCCTTTCCGAAAGTAAGGAACATGGTAAAACTAGAGGGTTTAAAAAAACATGGAGTTACTGAGAAATAAACTTTCTTACTATATTTGTGAGTCATTTATCATAGTGGACAATCTTTCTGCAAAAAATGTATTGTGTTAGGCATATCATTTATTGTTTATGGTGGCTTTTTCAATTTTATTGTGCAAATACTTTCCCCCCATAGGCATTTGGCCAGCAGAGAACAATGGTAGCAATAATAATTAGAACATTTCCGAATGCAACAATTCTTCACTATTTTCTGCAACAGGTTGGGAAAACTAACACAAATTTATTAAGGCAAAAATGCACTCACTGGAAAGGAAAGGAAAAATACAAAGAGTTTTTAAAAAGTGGATATAAAGCTAGGTAGATCTTGAATATATGTTTTTGGGATAAAAGAGAAATTGTCTTTGGCTTCTTATTAACTAATTATAAGTATAATTCAACTAAACAATAATACAGGTACTTTGTGCATCTTCATGTGCCATCAATAATCTAGTCAATTTAATCAAGATCCTTCATGACTCATTTTGACAAATTATTTTTTGCAATATCACAAGCTGAAATGATGCTGACCCCTTTTTAAAGAATAATATTTAACCCAAAGAAGCCCTTCAATTGCTGTCTCATGAAACTTTTCCAATAGAATATTTGTAGCAGCTTTGCCCAATTTGGAAAACTCCAGATGTGGTTGGTCTGTAACTCAGAATTGCTCTTAGTCCACTGCAAGTTCAGAAGATGAAATACCGCAGACTTCACCTGTAATAACAGATAATCACATGGATAATTTCTGGTTTTGGCACTGTCATCAAAATCAGGTATAATCCATGTCATAATGCACAATCTCTTACTAGGTACATAAAAGCAAATCCTATTACAGTGGTGGATTTGTTTATTTGTTTTGATGCCTTCATATTACTTTTTGAATCCTAGTGACTGCCTGCAGTTTCCTAGGCAAAATTTTCAGAAATGGTTTGCCATTGTCTTCTTCCTAAGATTGAGAGTGTAATTGGCCTCATAGCTCCCAGCTGGTTTTGTGCTTAAGGTAGGATTAGAATTCAGTCTTCTGGTTTCTAACCTAGTGCCTTTAAATACTACAAAAAACTGGATCTCCTATTTATATTAACCTCCATGCAGTAAATATCTTAGGCTTGTAATCCAGTTATTTCTGTTATTCCACAGTTAGCTGGTTTTGTTAAATATTTTGGGAACTGTCCAGGCAATGGCAGCATTTACTGTATATTTGTGTCTCTGTGTGTGCATGTGCACGTGCATGTGCCATAAATTTCCTAGATATTCTTTAGCTGGTCTGACCTGAATCTTCATTTGCAGTCATAAAAAAATATGAGTGTTGGGCATGGAAATTACAGTTTTGTAATTTCCAGTTGTAGGCTTTCCAACTTGCAGCTGTAGGCTTTGATGATTTTTTAAAAAAAATGATATAGTTTCTTTTAGGAATACGTAAAATTATTTTCACTTGGCAGGAACACATTGTGCCCATGGTTTATTAGGACTGTGCTTTACTTCAGAAGTACAGAAAACTTTTATCTTTTAAAAAAAATTTGCAAGTGAAATCTGCAAAACCTGTCACAGAAATGTGAATATTGTAATTGTACTTTGACTCTGCTTCCGTTGTTCAATTAACCCATGTTACTGTTCAGAAATAATAGAATTTTGGAAATGTTTGGTAGGAGTAATATAGAGAGTGTAGATTCACACATTGTGCTAGGCTCTGGGCTATTTTAACTAGATTGTTGAGAGAGCTATAATATCTGCCTTCATGTAAGTTTGAAAGTGTGAAAAGAAAAGAAAAAGCAAGCAAAAGGTAAATTCTCCTTTGAATCTTTTATTGAAAAGTTATGATTTGAATCATAGTTTTTCTCACTGTAACTGTTTAAACAGAAGATACATGGAAAGCAAAACATATTTCCATTCAGTGATATGCACAAGTTCATTATTTCTTCTATAAATAGGAAATTAGTTACAGCTTTAGAATTAGGTATTACTATTATTATTTAGATGTAATCCACTGCTATTACAAGGAAATCACTAACAATTTTGGTGTTTTCTTAAATTATGAAGCCAAACGTGTGTGCACATTATGCATAAATTCTTTGGAAAAACTGTAATTCAGTATAAAAACTGCCAAATGTATACATTTGTTGAGATTTGGGCTTGAAGCTTTCCTAGAAAATAAGTCTTCTAATTAATCAAGTACGGTATTTAGTTTCATTTTTCTGTGTTAAACTGCCTGAGGCAAGGTTCTTAAAATTGTTTAAGAATGAATGCTAGCACAGGAATTCTAGATACTAGAATACTAATTTATTCAACTTGAAGAAGAAGAGAAGAAAGATAAGAAGGAAAATTACCCTCCATTTTACAAAACAATGTATTAGCTCACAGTTCTGCAGACACCTGTGCTGGGTGTGGCAGATACATACTCAGAAACAACTGATATTTTTAAAAGCGACTAGGCAAATAGCAAACTAAGTTATACAATGGATTTCAAATTTTACAAACATATTTGCAAATATTAGTGCTATGTTTTCAGCTATTCATTATGTTAGACTTTAGAAACATCAAGGTAACATTCAAAGATGAATGCACTATGAAAATATATAAGGCTTGTTTTGAATAAACATCTTGAGGGCTCTGCATAGATGCCCTGAGATTTGTGTTTCAGTCTTTGATAAAAGACTTTGTTTTATGTTACCTGAGATTTGCATTTTGAAGGCTGCAAATATAATCAAGCTTTTAGAAGATAATAAAAGGCCAGGGTTGTAACAGTTGGCCAGAGGAGGGAGAGAGAGCGGGTGGGAGAGAGGGAAGGAAGGAAGGAGAGAGGAAGGGAGAGTTTGGGGTGGCAGGGTGTGTGTGTGAGTATTTGAAAGTATAAGATAAGGCAATCAAAGTGGAATGGCTCAGATGTATAGAGAATTTGCACACTTGCAGAATGGGGATTATATACAATTCTACCTAAAATTGCATACAAAATGACTTATAATGTTTTCAAGGTTATTATATCTAAAAGCAGTGGCACAAAGCATTATTGATGACAATAGATTACAGCAAAGCGGTGATAGTGTTTAAGAAACACAGAATGCCTTGCCTTCTATAAGTTTATCTTGTATTTTTTGTTTTAAAGCCACCTGGTTGAAGGAAGAGATCAAGGGGTTATTAAACATTTAAGAACGAGGGAGCTTTTTGGTGCAGCTGGATGTCTCTGCAAGATTAAATCACACTGGCTGAAATAACAGTCCAGCCTTTGAGATTACATGGCTGAGTTGCGTAGGTAGATGGGTAAAGTTTTAACAAAACAAAACTAGTCACATCCACTTTCTGTAGCATGCTTTTCCCATGCTGTACATTATGAATCAGACACTAGCTTTTCTTTAAAATTTGGGCCTTTTGATGTGAACTTCCCTTCTTTCTTATGAATATTGCATAATGTGTTGCCTCATACTATATAGTTGGTGATTTGATCCAGGCAAAATATCTTATAAACTTTCTGTGAAAATGATGTAAGCCTAACTGCCCTATAAACATAACTTCTTATTGACCTACAAAATGATTGACACAAACACACACACACATGCACATTTATAAATGTATACACATATACATAGAGCAGATTAGAGGAATGTGTAAGTGATATCTTTAGATACACATCATTTCAAGACATTTTATCTTTAGCAATAGAGAATTCCTTCTTAAATCTGTCTGGTTTTAAGACATTGGGACACATACAAGAATTCTTCTAAGAAAAATTTTGACATTAGTATCATTCATATATACTACCTGTAGGCCCTTTCTTGTTATAAAAAGCTGTTGCATCCTTTCTTTATGTCCTTTCGGTTGGTTCTTATACAGACTTTTTGTAATGTTGATTCTTGTCAAAAGAGGAAGAAAAAAAGATTAATATTGGTCAAAATGAATTGGTCTCCTTAAACTCTTACAAGTCATAGCATTTTACCCCAACATAGTATTGTTTAGTTGTATTAGGACTACAGCTTTCCAAATTTAACAAGGCTGAGATTTCTGGGAATTATACTCCCAGTGCAACTGGGTTACAGTACAGTATATTACATTACCTAAGTTAGAGAAAGTGGGATCCTGGAGGAATCCAGTTTCCAGTGCATTTATGCTAAGAGTGAGTTAAGATAATAATCATGCTGATCCCACCTTTGTTTTCATCTTAAAATCCTGTTGTGAGTTTTCCAGAGATTTAAACAGAAATATTAAACATTTATTCTCACTATGAGCTTTTTCATTATTTAGAATTGGTGTTCAAAATTCCCATTACTAAGCAAACATGGTTAAATATGTTCCCTAGCTCTGTGGAGATTCAAGACATTGAAAAGCAATGAAAAACAGTTAGAAAGCTACTGTTAAAATAAAACTTCACTAAGTTAACATTGCACTGTGCTTTTAAGTATATATTTAGTTTGGATTAATTATAAGTATATATTTAGTTTTAGATTAATTAAGTATATATTTAGTTTGGATTTAGTTTAGATCTTTATTCTTCAGCATATTAGTTATGTGGTATTTTTTATTATATATATATATATATATATATATATATATATATATATATATATATATATATGAATGTTTGTGTGTGTGTATGTAATTAAAAGAAATACCTCTAATGAAGAGGTTCCAGAGTTGTTTATCACATGCAAATGAACTCTGTTATGACATCTGCATTTCTTACTGCCACAGTCAGCTCATTTTAAACCTTATATTTTCCTCTTTTTTTCCATAAAGTGATTCAAACTGATGTACATTGGATCCCTAAATAGTCTGCCATTAAGCTTTGTGTGACTGATTCATCCATGTTATAATGTATAGCTATAATCTCATACAACTTTGTGGACTGCTGCAGGCATTTTGAATATTAAGATTTTTTTTTAAATGGCTGCTATTGTGGGGATTTGCCTGTTCACAAAATGGCTGCCATGATGAGTAAATTGCAAATGGGGAGGTGGCTCTTTATCACCTTCCTTATCACTGGGATATTTTTTATTACCCCACTTTGCCTTTTTTTCCTGTATTTTTTTCATTTTGACTCAAAATGTTGGGCTGCAACCTTTCAGTATTTTTTTATTTTCTCACCACTAATGTGAAGTTTTTGGAAATAAAAATAAAGCTTTGCCTCATGTCTGCTTCCTATCATTATAGCGTTTTGTGGGGGGCTGGGCTGGATAAGAATTAAAAGAATTTTAGGATGAAAAAGTCGGGGAGGAAGAAGAGTAATGTTGACCACCTTGTTGTATATTTTTTTCTCCAAAACAAGACTCAGTTAAGTCAGCTGTACTTATTCCTGAGTAAATATGCATAAGGATTGAATATATTTGCCTGGGAAAGTTATAGTAATAACAGTAGTAAGAATGATCCAACAGAATTATTTTGGGTTGATAAGAATTAAATTATCTTTTTTCCCCATTCCTATATTGAAGACAATTGGATGCAACCTTTTCAGTTTCTGAAGTCGAAACAAGATGAGGTTTTCATAATGTTGTTAGTGGTTAATATCTACTTAAATTATAGAGACATCCTGTACTGCCACTGAAAATGCATAATACCCATTTAAAGCATCAAGTTGATTTATATCTGGAAAATATTTCCTGTGTGTACAGGTAGTCCTTGACTTAACAACAGTTTGTTTAGTGATCAAAGTTACAAAGACACTGAAAAAAGTGATTTATGACCAATTGTGATGGTTGCAGCATCTCCATAGTCACGTGATCCAAATTCAGGACCTTAGCAACTGACCATATTTATGATGGTTGTAATGTCCCAGGCCATGTACTCCCTTTTTGCGAATTTCTGACAAGCAAAGTCAATGGGGAAGGCAGATTCACTTGATAACCGTGTTACTAATTAACAACTGCAGTGATTCACTTAACAACTGTGGCAAGAAAGGTCATAAAATGAGGTAAAACACAACTTAACTGTCTTGCTTAGCAATGGAAATTTTCGGCTCAATTATGGTCATGCATCAAGGACTACCTTTATATTGTTGGATTGCATTTGAAATGATATAAGAAAACAACCTGTTTTGAAAAGGGCACTGACAGTATTATGCACAGGTGAATAAGATTTGGATGGCTGGAGACATATTAATAATATTTAGGGGGCTGCAGTGATGAAAAATGGCCAGAATTATCTGAAGGTAGTTAAGGGATTTTGTTGGTTTGTTAGCTTATCCTGTGTGATTTCTTTAGGCTTTCCCAACTCAGTAGAGCCGGAGATCATGCGATCAGTTTTCAGGAGTTCAGAGACACTGAGGGTATTCGAAAACAGCCTTTAGGGCAGGCATGTCAAACTGCTGGCCGACAGGCTGGATGCATCACGATGAAACCGCGCCCTCCCCATTGCCGGCAATGGGGAAAAAGTTGTGATACGTCGCAAGTTTGACATGCCTGCTTTAGGGCTATATGTGGCTCTGATGTGGCAGGTAATCCACACCTAGCCTATTACAACTTTTATAAAAACTTGCCAGAGGTGTGCTGACTGAACTGATAAGAACTGATCTAAAATATTTCAAAAGCAGTTTATTGCCTTCACTGTCTTTATTGCTATGCTACACCTTTCCTTTCTTTCTTATCACAATAAAATATGTGGTCATGATAGCTAGCTGTATGGGGTCTATATATTTGTGTGAGCTAAAGTCAGAATTCTTGGTTTTAGCTAGCAAGGGGTAACGCATCATGTCTTTTGGGTGTCACAAAAGGAATAAAAGACCTTTTGAGCTTACGTCCCACACTATTGCAGGCATTTTAACTACAATAAAAGCTCAGTTTAACAGATCATTTGATGGCAGGGGGTTCCATTAAATCCAAATGTACACTTATTTGATTGAATTATATCTTTACGCAAATGATGTAAATGTAGACAAATGACATACAATGTCAATTGCATCATTACGCAAATGATGTCAATTTTGACTGTTTGTTTGTGCTGTATTGCCTCAGAAACAATGCTCTTTCCTATTTAGGGTTTAATTTTCTCCCTTACCTTTGAAGTCTGCCGAAAGGAGATCAATGTCAATTACTGTATAGTAATTTCTTAGTATGATTCAGAATGATTCATTTTCTTAAACAAATACATTGAATATTTTACTATTTCCATTGCTTTTGAGCTCAATTCATTTTTAAATTGACACTTCTAACGTTCATGTCAAGTATAAGCCTATAGGAATATATTTTATTATTTCCTTAGCTCTGTTAAAGTTGATATGATAAATTTGGATGATAAAGTAAGCATCAGTTTCTTACCTAAGAATGTTGGCTTTCCATTTAAAATGTTTTATGATTGGATGATTTAAAACCAGTTGATGACAGCAAGAACTGGGAATGGCAACAAAAGTGTAAACCTAGTTATTTCATGTTAGTGCTTTTGTGAATATTGATAGTTTCTTTGGTAAGTTTAATAAAAGTGAAACATTTAAGAATGCAGCCTTGGGCTAGTCTAGAGTTGTATTATTAATTTTTGTGCCCTTCTGTTCATATTGCTCTATGAAAGGCTTATGCTGGTAAGATAGCACAAATAGATACAGACTCCTAGGAGTCATAGACTTGGAATAAATAACCTTGCCTGGATCACCTGTGTTGTTTTTCAAGAATTGATTTCTAGAAAAAAATAAATCACTCCTATTTCTAGCTGGCAAGGACAGTGTAAGGATATCTTTGTATTGAAATTTGGAGAGAAGAGAAAGGTTAGTACTGACATTTGTTGTTACTTCCTAGCATAAAGAAAATCTTATGTGGAGGAAAAATATTTTGAGAACATTATTGATAAAAAATGATCAGAGCTTTTATTTTTGTCCTTCTGCAGTATGAATGTGTAATATTGAAATTCCGTGGACATAATTCACCACTTTCCACAGAAATAAGCCAGCTGAAGTTTGATTTCTCTTCTCTAGAGATCGTGATTCCACTATTCCAAAGCATGGCAGCTTTGAAAATTCAAAATAATCTTGGGTTTTATTTGTTGTATAGATAGAACAATTCCTATTCAAATGTTTTTATCCTTTTTTATAGGAAAAAACCTCATTCACTCTGTTTACTATGGTAAATTGTGTGCTTGTCCAGTTACATCTATATGCGTGCATATATGTTACCGTGGGACTCTTGGTGAGAAGCAGTATGTTCTGGTCTCCAACTGTTTCCCAAGGAGAACATCATGGCAAGGCCTGGCTTTACAACAGTTAAATAAGGAAAGGTTTCCTCTGATTTCTAGATCAGAGAACAATGGAACTGGGTTGTATATGGAAAAATTGGGGTTTTTGTGTTTTTTCTTCCTGATTCCTTTTCGTTTCATGAACCTTATAATGGGAATTGTCTTACTATTTGTAAATCTTAAGACAGAAAGGGAACTCATTTTGACTGAAGAGGGGAATTAAAATGTTTTTCATTGAGATAGAATTTTGTGGCCCCAAATGTTGCTGAACCTTAGTGCTAAAACAAAACCCTGAAACAAAGGTAAAAAATATAATGCATCCAAGGTCAAAATAAGCATTTTCTTAATCTTTAAAGAGTGGGCTTATTTAATATCTTGGCCCAATATTATACACCTATGTAAATATCATTAATTCTTATCAACTCGTGGTTGTCTTTCATAGCCTGTCTGCATTTCTAATTCCTTGATGATAAATGAGATATATAGTGTTTGAACTGATATAGATGAATCTACATGGTCTCTTGTTCTGCATATATTTAGTTTCTCCTAAATATTTATTATTTATTTATTATTTGGATTTATATACCACCCCTCTCCTGAAGGACTCGGGGTGGTGTACTGGGCAATTAAAACACTATATACAACACATAATATACAAAAATTAAAATAAATTAAACCAAGTAGCCCTAAACAATAAAACCTGTTCTAAAATGTAAAATTTAAAATCTAAAATCCCAGTCCCTCAGTCCAGGCCGGCAAGTTCAAATAGCCAAGTCTTCAGGTCGCGGCGGAAAGAGCGAAGGTCGGGAGCCATCCGGAGCTCAACAGGGAGCTGATTCCAGAGGGCAGGCGTGCCCACAGAGAATGCTCTCCCCCTGGGGGCCGCCAGTCGACATTCCCTGACCGACGGCGCCCTGAGGAGGCCCTCTCTTCTATTCTTTATTAGAATATCTATATTCTAATAAAATGAATGATATACATATTCTTGTATTGGCTTAATACATTAAACATTAAAATGGAACTGTACTTTTATCCTTGCTGTAGTTAATACCATAATTGCAGTATACCTCAGAAAATTGATCCTTAAGTTCATTTATATTTTATTAAACTGGTCAGTTTCAGGCCACTTAGTGAAGAGCCATTGGATGGAATTGTATGATTCAGTGATAAGAGAAAATAATTATTTCTTTGTCACATCACAGCACCTTTTATTAGCACTGGATCAGATTAGATCAGATTTCTAGTGTTCTGCCATTTATACTGAAGGAATTCCTACCAAAGTAATTTCTCCTACATAATTTCATTTTTAAAAGATTTTTGCAGCAAGTGGTGTTAGCAAGCTAAATAAGACCAGCTGTGTTAAACACTTGGATGGTAGACTTTATAAGAATATTAGCTTGCCTGGAAAGTGAGAAAGAATTTCTGGAAGAATGCAGTAGCAAGTCTCTTCTTTATTACTATCAAGAAAGCTATCAGAACTTCATCCAGAGGTTATTTCTCTAGAAATTCAAACCTGTACTTGGGAAGAATAGAGTAGAGTAGAGTAGGAATAGAATAGAATAGAATAGAATAGAATAGAATAGAATAGAATAGAAGAATAGAATAGAATAGAATAGAATAGAATAGAATAGAATAGAATAGAATAGAATAGAATAGAATAGAATAGAATAGAATGTCAGAAGGGACATTGGATGTCTTCTAGTCCAAGTCCCTGCTAAGGGAACTATCAACAAAGAATCAAATACCCCAAGTGAAATAAATTTATCATTTTGAATCCTGATTTTTTTTTTTGCTGTAGATGTGGATGTTGTTGAAATTGGTTGAGAAATCTCAACATAATTGTGCACTTGCTGGTATAAGGATGACAAACAAAGACACTAAACTGTGTTACTAGTCAATAGTTAGTATGCTTAATTAAAAGAGATTGCTTTAATTTTTAATAATCTGAGGCCTGGAAAATTTAAGGAAGGCTTCTCTCTGTATAATTTTACAGTTCATCATACTGAGCTCAAGATTCCATAGCAAATACAGTTGGGAAGTAACAGATTTTTATAACCGTATTTTGTGGCGTGCATAGCTGTTAGATATAATTATTTTAAAGTGGTTGTTAAACCTAGTACCATTATGATGTGTGACATGACTATACCTTGCAAAATTCTGAAACAATACCAGGTTGGAGAGGTTGTTCTTTGTTATTTCAGAGATGAATGATAATGATGCGTATTGTTTTTATGGGGTTATTAATTGCTGAACACGAAGGAATAATATTTGTAACTGTATTTGTATTATAATGTATTTAGGATGTACTGATAATTTCTTTTTTTCTACATAGAACTATTTCAATTAAGTTGGTTGGAAAATAATACAATATACCTCAAACTTTATTAAAGCTACTTGTACCTGCTGAAGTTCAGCATTATCTTACCTCAGATTTATAGTGGGTTGTTTCCAGATTTAGTCCATAAATTTCCAGGAGCCTCTCCTAAATATAGCCAAATATGTATTCCAGCCAGATTTAATGTCAGTATATCAAGCAATCTCACCATCATTCTAAGATATATATTAAAATATCCCTAATAAAATTCTCAGGCTGTCTTGGAAATCCAAAAGGCCCAGGCCATTTCCATCCTTTGGGACCCTTAGTTATAGTAATAAAAATCATGATACATGAAAAATGAATTAAGCTTTTTCCTTGTGCAGAAAAACAATGCACTTGAAAGAATATCATAATTATATTTTACCTATTGAAGATGGGTTGTGTTTTTCCTTTGTTCTGAATGTATAATAAGAGGTTATGAATGTAGCATTGCATCTAATCAGAGAGCTATGAGTACATGTTTGTGTGCAGTGTGTGTGTGTGTGTAGTATGTATATGTATAAAAGATTCAAGAGAAGAAGGAATATAGTAAAAATGGTGGCGTGAGTAGTTTTTTAAATATTATACACGTAAATATTTTTTCCAGTCTTCAGATTTCATGTGGCTTACGTGGTGGGTGTTATTATTATTTATTACTGTTGTTTTATAGTCCCTGGGTTAACTGCTAAGACTGGCTGCCCTTTTATTTTTTATATTGGAGTGGAAATGTAGTTTGGACATAATGGATTATTGATTGGTCTGAGAACAGCAGAAGCCCCAAGGCCTAGTCATCAATGGTACTTACTCTCCCATTAGAGAATGCATCACTTCATGCAGCCATTTGGGATCCAAATCTGTAGAATATAAGCTTATAATTGTTGATCTTGTAACAGAACAGTTTTTAGGGCAAGGAGCTCTTCATTATTGTGATGGGCTTGCTCTTTCCCCCTCCCCTTTGCTCAAATAATAGTTTCTTTGTTTTGGTAGTAAGATAAGCTGGATCAGGATGTTAATGATGTATTTTAATTCATGCCTTATAGTGCTACAGTGTAACCCATAGAATACATTTCTTTGTCTCTGTGAAGACAAACATGACCAGTATACTGAAGCACAAAATATGTACTGAGTGGGTGACAGTGCTATGTTTCTCTATATATCTTGAAAAACCATGCAAGAATGAACCTTTTAGTAAAATTCCTTTTAAAATGGGTTCACATTTTTGCTCCACACTTTCCCTTGTTTTCTGTCCTGTGAATTTTCTCTTCTCTATTTCTCACTGGCAAGATCTGTATTTGCTTAATATATCCTTATAGGTGTGTCTCTCCATGAAGGGTTATTATTGATAGAGCTGTTTCAGAAGCCTCTAATTATTTTCTCAGGAATTTTGGAGCCCATTTTTAATACCATCATTAACTCTGGAGAGGGAGAGGGAGGGAAAACAAATGATGTGGGCAAAGAATCCCAGAGTATATCTGCAGTGCTAACAGTTGGAAATCTGAAAATAATGCCTTCCGGAACACAAAAAACATAGCAGACACCCCTTTGCCCAAAATAAAACAAACTACTGCTTTAGCATTTATTGAGACTAGGAACCTGCAGACAGGATGAGGCCAAAGTTCCCAGCCCTTGAAAAATAGGCCACCTATAAGATTTGCAAAACTGCATCAATTCAAATGAAAATGCAGAGTCAGAAATAAATTGACTTAGCTCAGACTGGATTCTGGAGCTGATCCTGAAATGTTGCAGAGCATTATTGTGCAAGTGTCTTTTTCACCTGCAGTTAAAAAAAATAGGCAAAATCATGCTAACTTTTCCCTAACGCCAATATTCACTTTGAAGGACGTATCCTGCTGGGATTTGCTGTAAAAGTCAAGGATGAGCTTACTATTTAAAGACAGGCGGTTTTCCCCTTCCCATTAGTCTTGCTACCCTAATGTCCTAAATGCTATGCTGTTGCAGAACAGTTGTGTTATCCTTGAAAGATAGGAACTGAATATTCTTTTTTAAACATGTTTCCTTGTACAAACCTCTTTGCATCATTTCTTATCTGAAGAGTTTTAATTACTAGGTAAACTGCTGTTAAAGAAATGAAAGCTTATTTTCTTAAGGGACATATGTATGTGTGTGTGTGTGTGTGTGTGTGTGTGTGTGTGTATGGGACGTGGTGGCTCAGTGGGTTAGGCGCTGAGCTTGTCGATCAGAAGGTCGACAGTTTGGCAGGTCGAATCCCGAGTGCCGCGTAACAGAGTGATCGCCTGTTACTCGTCCCAGCTTCTGCCAACCTAGCAGTTCGAGAGCATGTAAAAATGCAAGTAGAAAAATAGGGACCACTACGGTGGGAAGGTAACAGCGTTCCGTGCGCCTTTGGCGTCTAGTCATGCTGGCCACATGACCACGGAGACGTCCTCGGACAAGCGCTGGCTCTTCGGCTTTGAAACGGAGATGAGCACTGGCCCCTAGAGTCGGAAACAACTAGCACGCATGTGCGGGGGAACCTTTACCTTTACACTTAATAGGTCTGGCTCCACACAAAAGCTAATTCCAAACTCAAGTCCTTAGGTCTCTCTTTGGAAAGCATCTGTCCATTAGGGTTTCAAAATGCCAGGAGTCATCTTAAGCAATGTAACTAGGATACTGAGTTTCCAACCAGTTTAAACCTAGTATTCAACCTTACAGATCATGAATTCTTTTCAAATGCCCATGTGCCATTATACTTCTATTGCATTGTATATGTTTTTAAAATAATAATTACATCTTTATAACTTTTACTGTTGCGTTCTGTAACCTGAAGGCCCTAATAAAGGTTTGTTTTAAATTACGGCCACAGACCAGAACACATTTCCAATTACTGATTCACAGAACGGAACTCTATTCCTAGTCTTAAAAAGTTTTAAATCTACCATACTCTTATATAAATTGGTTAATATACTTCAGGAATAATCGCTTTGGGGAGATGTTTCATATAAAATTCATCCTGTGGTACATGCTTTCTGAGAGGAAAGGGGCAGGAATCTAGATATTTCGAAGCAGAAATGTGAACTCTCCTTTTGAAGTAATGGGTATACAAATTATACTATTGGAGCTCATGGTTTGCAAATAAGATGCATCTTCACCAACAGAGAGACAGGATTATTATTTTTTCTTAAAAAGCAAGGTGGATTTAAAAAAAAAATCTTTCCATTAAACATGAAGTAATAAACAAGTAGAAATGGTTTCTTCTGTATGTAAAAGAGGTTATATATGCATGTATCTACCATTTATTTGCAGGGCAGAAAGAACAGCATCTAAGTTTGAATAGATACTACAGAAAATATCAAACGTTCCTCCTTTAACATGTAAAAATGAAGTTTTCTATTAATTTCAATGTAGCAAGATTGTGTGCACATTCCTATACATTTGTATTAACAAGGATATTAGAAATGAATTAAGAAGAAATAGTAGTAGTTTATTTAATGGGCTTGTTTATAGGAATTTTATTTAACTAAAATAAGATGCATCCTTTTCTGTATGTCTGCATGTTTAAGAAAACATTTTTAACAAGGGTAGTCTACTGGGTCCTACAGAAATTCTTTATCTCTAGACAAACAAAATGTTGGCTGTTTTTCATGAAATTATACATGTGTATAAAACCACAGACTTAAAATATTACAGTTACTTCAAGAAAGGGCTTATTAAGTTGAAGCTACATGCACACTATTTTTTGGTTTGGAAAGACAAATTTAACTGTTTGTGAGATTGATGTTCTTATTTTTAGCACATACCAATTACATGCATACTCTGTATCCCAGTAACTGAAACTACTATTTCATAGGTCTGTTTATATTATCTTACTGAGCTTATGAAATATCCTACTGGGTTTTACAAGTTATAATATCATCCAAGTTAAATTTAATACATTATGTACCAAGAGTTTGATTTAGATGAAAAGAAAATCTTAACAGAGGCCTGTCACAAGGGAAGAAACAAAGAAGAATGTTGTGAATGTGTTTTAAATGAAATGCTTTTGCATTTAGTAATGATGTGTTGTGCTTTTGTTTTGGTTGCAGGTTTTGTTTGCTGTTTGACTCAGAAGCATCAATGAATGCTTATAATCCAGAATGCTGTCAAGCTGAGAAGCAATTTGAATATAGGAATGAAGAGATAGAGGCTTGGTGAGAAGCATTCCCAATAGAAATTTCAACATAATTTTCCACTTTTGGGTAGGGCTTTTACCTGTTGACTGATGTTGTTGGAATACAGATGGATTGTAGTGTAGGTACAAACATGGAATTACGAAGAGCCTCCAGTCCTCACAGGATGAATAAGAATGATGTGGATGCAGACAAATCCATGTTACACAGCTGCTGCATATGTGGCAAGAGTTTTCCCTTCCAGAGCTCACTGTCACAACACATGAGGAAGCACACAGGGGAGAAGCCCTATAAGTGCCCTTATTGTGATCACAGAGCTTCCCAAAAGGGTAACTTAAAGATCCATATTCGGGGTCACAGAACAGGCACTATAAGCCAGAGGAATGATGTGGAGACGGTAGGAGAGGCACAGCTTAATGAGATGAGAGTCTTTGAAGGCTTTGATGGTTGCACCAGCCCTACCAAAAGCACTTCTGCTTGCAACAAAATATTGAATGGAACAGTTGCCACCGAGGATAGCAAGATCTTGCTCAGAAGCAGCAGAAAAGAGGCATTGGCCGATGATGTTAAATTATGTACTGTTCAGTGCAACTTCTGTAAAAACAAATTCGAAGGGAAGAAAGAATTGGAGCAACACATACATCAAGTCCACAAGCCTTTCAAATGTAGGCTGTGTAATTACATGACCCTAAGACAGGAGACCCTTTTAAACCACATAGAGAGAGATCATATTACAACTCAAATTCCAAACGGGGAAGCCTACACTGAGAACTGCAAGCCTGAGTCCAATGCTGGAGAATTTCCTTGTGAAGTCTGTGGACAAGCCTTTAGTCAAACATGGTTCCTCAAAGCTCACATGAAGAAGCATCGAGGGTCGTTTGACCATGGATGCCACATTTGTGGCCGGAAATTTAAAGAGCCCTGGTTCCTTAAAAACCACATGAAATCTCATGGGCCAAAAGCTGGGAGTAAAAATAAGCCAAAAAGTGATTTAGAGCCCATGGCCACTATCAATGATGTTATCCAAGAAGAGACTATTGTGACTGGATTATCCCTCTATGAAGTTTGTACCAAGTGTGGAAACCTGTTTACAAATATGGAGAGCCTAAAAGCACATAATTCTGTACACTGTAAGTCTCAAGGAATTTGCAGTGATCACAGAGGTGAAAGACTAATAGATGGAGATTTGGATCCATCAATAGCAAAACAGTTTTTCTTCCAATATCTAAACTTGAGGCCGTCTGTATGGATAGATGGTGTTTCAAAGGGCCAGTCAGGTAAAAGAGTAGCTGAGCTGGATCCAGTGAACAGTTACCAAGCTTGGCACTTGGCTACCAAAGGGAAAGTTGCAGAGCCTTCTGAGTATGTTAAGTATTTAGGATGGGATGAAGTTCTGGCAGATGCTGATGTCACGTATGACAGGGATAAAAGGGAATATATTCTTGTTAGTCAAGAGAAACGCAAGCAAGAGCAAGATTCATCCCACTCTTCCAGTAATCCAAAGAAGAAGAACTGCACTGGTGGCCGTTCAGAGAAAAGCAATAATGGACAAGCAGGGGATAACTGCCTCTTTGGTCAAGTTGACCTAGAATACAGACCGTCCTCACGTCAAAGCAGAAGGGCATCACAGAACAAGTCCACTGAGTGCTTTGAGTGTGGCAAGATCTTCCGCACATATCACCAAATGGTGCTTCATTCACGAGTCCACAGGAAAGAGCGCCGAAGCTGCAGTGAAGGCGGATCAATAGTTCAGCATGATAGATATGGTTCCAATAGTGAGGATGGTGATTCTGGATCTGTCAGTGCACCAAGTACACCAAGTTCTGCTTCTGCTCAAGAAGATTCAATTACCTCTGGAATAGGTGAAGAGGGTCCTGAGGATAGTTCTGAGGAAGGAATACATGAGCCATCCCCATGTAAGTATCTGTAGGCAACTACATTTTAATTCACAAGTCATCATTTTGTTTTCATTCTTCTAAAACTTTATACAGGTAGTCCTCAACCTATGACCACGATTGAGCCCAAAATTTATGTTGCTAAATGAGATATTTGTTAAGTGAGTCTTACCACATTTTATGACTTTTCTTGCCACAGTTGTTAAGTTAATCATTGCAGTTGTTAACTTAGTAACATGGTTGTTAAGTGAATCTGGTTTATCCATTGACTTTGCTTGTCAGACGGTCTCAACAGCTGATCACATGATCCCAGGATGCTGCAACCGTCATAAATATGAGTTGCCAACTGTCTGAATTTTGATCATGTGACCATGGGGATGTTGCAGTGGACATGTGAAAAATGGTCATAAGTTACTTTTTTCAGTGATGTAACTTCAAACAGTCACTAAATGAACTGTTGTTAGTCAAAGATGACCTGTACGTATTAAAGGCTCTTTAGTGTTATTTATGTTTTTTTAAAAATAAATAAATAAATAAAAAGACCTAATAGGATGAACAGAATTTCATCAGCTTTTTAAGGTGGTGAAATGATTTTTGGCCATGGTTTGATTCAAGGATACACTACAGGTAATCCTCGTTTAGCAATACCAGTTGGGACTGGCAACTCAATTGGTAAGCAGCCACTAAGTGAAACGATGACTTTGCTTATCTTACTTCAGATTTCCTTTGCCTTACAGACTTGTGAAAGTTGTAAATGCAAGGATGGCTCATAAAGTTACTTCTTCACCACCATTGTAGCTGTGAATAGTTGCTAAATTTATTTATTTATTTATTCAATTTATATACCGCCTTTCTCCCGTAGGACTCAGGGCGGTTCACAAGGTATTTTAAAAAACAGATACAATAATTACAAAACTTAAAATCAATTAAAAAGAATTATATAAACCTTGCAATAAAACCCCAGTTAAAAATAGTTAAAATCCCAATTAATATGCTCAGACCAGGCCAGAGAGCTCAAAGAGCCAGGTCTTCAGGTCCTGGCGGAATGAACGAAGGTCAGGGGCAGTCCTAAGCTCTACAGGCAGCTGATTCCAAAGGGCAGGCACACCCACAGAGAAGGCCCTCCCCCTGGGTATTGTCCGCCGGCAATCTTTTACCGGCGGTACCCTGAGAAGACCCTCCCTGTGGGAGCGCACAGGACAAAGGGAGCTTGATGCCGGCAGCAGGTGTTCCCTCAGATATCCCGGACCCAAGCCATTTAGGGCTTTATAGGTCATCACCAGCACCTTGAATCTTACCTGGAGGGCAACTGGAAGCCAATGCAGTTCACGGAGCAGAGGTGTTACATAGGAGTATCGGGAAACCCCCATCACAACCCGCGCGGCTGCATTCTGCACCAGCTGAAGCCTCCGGGTGGTCCCCAAGGGCAGCCCCAGGTAGACAGCATTGCAGTAGTCCAATCGGGAGGTCACGACCGCATGAGTGACTGTGCGCAGGGCATCTCGGTCCAGGTAGGGTCGCAACTGGTGCACCAGGTGAACCTGGGCAAAGGTCCCCCTGGCCACGGCTTCTATATGGTCTTCAAAACTGAGCCGTGAGTCCAGGAGGATGCCCAAGTTGCAAGCCCTATCGATGGGGGGTAACACCTCACCCCCCATCATTAAAGGTGGAATAGACTGGTTAGTCCGAGATGCCGGTATGCACAGCCACTCAGTCTTGGCAGGATTGAGACGAAGCCTGTTTCTCCCCATCCAGACCTGGACCGCCTCCAGGCAATGGGACATCACGGCGAGGGCATCGCTGGGTTGGTTCGGGGTGGAAAGAAAAAGTTGGGTATCATCAGCGTACTGATGATACCCCACCCCGAAACCACAAATGATCTCACCCAGCGGCTTCATATAGATGTTGAACAGGAAGGGAGAGAGAAGTGACCCCTGATGGACTCCACAAACGAGAGGCCTCGGGGCAGACCTCTGCCCTCCCGTCAACACCGATTGCGAACGGCGCAGGAGATAGGAGGAGAACCACTGCAAAACAGTGCCTCCCACTCCCAACCCCCTGAGACGCCACAATAGGATACCATGGTCGATGGTATCAAAAGCTGCTGAGGGATCTAATAGGACTAGGACAGAGGAGCAACCCCTGTCTCGAGCCCGCCAGAGATCATTCACCAGTGTGACCAATGCTGTCTCCATGCTGTACCCGGGCCTGAAACCCGATTGGTACGGGTCCAGATAATCAGTTTCCTCCAGGAAGAGAGGAAGCTGATGCGCTACCACGCTCTCCACAACCTTCGCCAAAAAGCGAAGGTTGGAGACAGGACGATAGTTGTTTAAAATCGCTGGGTCCAGGGCAGGCTTCTTGAGAAGGGGCCTCACCACCGCCTCCTTCAAAGTGGCAGGGAAGACACCCTCACTCAAAGAGGCAGATATTACTGCCTGGAACCAGCTTCGTGTCTCCTCCCGAGCCGCATAAATCAGCCAAGAGGGACACGGGTCCAATAAACAGGTGGTGGAACTGAGCCTCCCCATAATCCTGTCCACATCATCAGGGGAAACAGGATCGAACTCAGTCCAGATAACATGCTCAAGACTGTCTGATTCCTCCACATCCGACTCTGCCCAATTAGAGTCCAAACCGGCCCGGATCTGAGCGATTTTGTCCATCAGATGATGACTAAACTCCTCGGCCCGCCCCTGCAAGGGCTCCTCTCTCACCTCCTGATTAAGGAGGGAGCGAGTCACCCTAAACAGGGCGGCCGGGCGATTATCTGCGGACGCGATGAGGGCAGCGAAGTAATTGAGGCTAGCGTGTAATTGTGCTTAAAGCTATTGAAACAATTGAGCAGTAAGTTGGGTAGTTCTATTAGGATTAAGGTTTGACTAAAGGTTGCCTAAACTGCATTTTATTTGGTGTCCAGTTTGCCTTATGTGAGAGGAATAGTAGAGCTGAGTTCATGGAGGAGTCAATCTGGTTTGAGGGTATTGCTGTATTTAGAACTACTATATATGGCTAAAAGCAGGTTCCTTGCTTCACACTGTCTCCCTTTAGTATGATAACTAGTACAAAATCATGGAGGGGAAAGGGCAGTGCATAAGGATTGAATGTCTAATAGGACTAATGTCTGGATTTGACCCAGTTCCTTAAAACTGTATTATTACAGTGGCCAATTTCCACTTAACATTTGTTATACTCAAATAGCAAACTAGGGGAGATTTTTGTTGCTGGAGTATGCCTGCACTAGTGATCCACAAGGAAAGGATTATGACTTCAGACCTGTTTCACCTGATTGGCATCCTCCATTCCAGAATCCCTGAGTAGGAAAGACGTGTGTAATTAACTTCACCATTGTTGATTTATTCTCAGCCACTTTCTAGGCACTGAATTGCACTTTGTACGAGCAGCTCCATTTCTCTGTGTACATAAACCACATACTAGATTTAATTACATCAAGGCTTTTAAAAAATCTGATATCATTACAGTAAACTTTTAATTTAGTAGACTTGAGTTTAGTAAATTTCATATTTAATGGACAAAAATATTTTTGGACATAAATAGGTTTGTCCAAATGTCTGAAAATAGTAGATTTAAAACATTCACTGCTTCCCCTCATAATCGATATTCACTGTTATCAAAAAGTAATTTTTCATATTTAAATATATTTTGGGATGCTAAAAATCCTGTTTGCTATAAAATGAACATTAAGCTGCATTGGATAACTCCTCCTTCTTAATTTGTTAAATTGTCTTTACAATAATATGAAAATAATGAAGTGGCCAAATATGTCTGAGCATTAAAATTGGAGTTTCTTCTTTTGTGTTATCACTGCAAGTTGCATGGATGTTAAATCTTAGGATTTGCTATACTTTTTTTCACTTACAAATAATGGAAGAGTTGCTTACACTAAGTAGGCATGATAGCAGCAATTTATAGAAATAAAACATACATCTTTTTCAAACTCCTATAGGAATCATTATGGCAAAGTCAGGGAAAGAGAGATGCTGAATCCATGCTCACAGTTTTCCACAAAACTGCATCCCATAACGACTCTTTATAAAGCCCAAGCTTGGATGGGGAACTAGTCAGTGAAATTCTGTCCTCCTGCTCTTAACGCAGGGGTGTCAAACTCGCGACGTCATGTGATGTCACACGACGTATCGGAGCTTTTTCCCCATTGCCGGCAATGGGATGGGTGCGGTTTTGTTGTGATGCGTCCATCCCGCGGGCTGGCAGTTTGACACCCCTGTCTTAACGTGTCTGAAACTGTCAACCTTTTCATAGGGAGTCAAATATCTTTATTGAATGTATAGAAGTGTAACTTTGAAGTAAGATCTATTCACTTATCTGAGTTTAAAATATATATTTAGGATATTTAGCAGAGCAGGCCCAACAAATGTTTTGAGAGAACCATTTCTGGACTTACCAGCTAACATGGCAGTAGCATGTCCAAAATATATGGTGGTATAAAACTTGGGGAAAGTAAAATTCACTGAAAAATACTGCATTTTGCAGTAGTGTCCTTATCACAAATTAGTTGGATAAAATTGTCTGTTTTACAATAATCTATGCGATGCTCTTCATGATTCAATAATAATAATATTTAATGTTTAATGATTATGTAACAATCATCAGTAAAATATATGCATATTCTTTTTCTTCTTCCGTTTTGATCCTGTGCTTTTAAAAATTGTATTCAAAAAACTCCTAGGCTAATTAATCTCTGTGGATTACTGCAATCCTTAGAGTCTGACTCTGGCTAAATACAACAAATTATTCTTCAACTAGAAGCAGGGTAAATATTTGAAAGAACAGTACTGTGATTGCATTTGTAAAATATTTTTCATTGCTTAGTTCTCTTTGTTTATGAGGCTCTTTCAGATTCTCTTAAATTCCAGGGAATTATTTTTCCCCCAACAGCTTGTTTATATTTTTTGTTGTTAGTAGCACAGTGCCTTTCTACTGACTTTTCTCCCCCTTGAGAGTTAGCTGATTTGAATTTTCAGATTTTTATTATGCAGTGGGAAGCTAAAGAAATAATCAGTGCAGTACTGAGAAGTTTAAAATGCATTTACAGTTGCTGTACCGAAGAGCTTTTCTCATATTAACCAGTGACACATTTAAGCTGGTCAGCCTAGCTTATTCAGCCAAAAGTAATCATTGCTTTCCACTTGAGTGTTAAGTACTTAAGTCAGACAGTATTTGCAAATGTGTTTATTGCAGTCATTTTCATAAATTGATATACACTTTAAACTGCATGTTTGTAATGGCTGAAACTTACATATTTCATCACTGTAAATTAACTTAATCTTCAACATTTTAACAATGTGAACATTTTCAAAAAAAGCATTTCTCAAATCTACCAGTAAGGTCAGATGTGAAAATTATTTTATTTTCTGTCTTACTTCATATCTAGACTTTAGAGCAAGTTTAGCACCTGGACATAAATATATTATTTATGTATTACCCTCAGTTAACATTAAAAAGAAATTATCAGGAAATATTGAAAGAGTTTCCATATTTTAAGGCTGAAGAACTGGTACAACAATAATTCTTTGTACATTTGCCCAAATATTGATGAGATTTACGTGTCTACATTTATAAAACTGGAAAGGCAATTTGTAAAATAACTAAAAGGTTCTGTCCCAGCAGTTTGCTGATCATATTATAACTTTAAATTAAACATTTATTTTAGAGAAATATTTATCTGATAGATAACAGTGTTGGCATCAGGTTTTGGATCCCTCCTTTGGGAGAGGATTTCATAAGCTATCTGGCACACTGGGAAGGCCCTCTCCCTTGGAACCACCCACCTAATTTAATTTGACAGAGGTACCCTGCAGAGAAAGAAATAATAATCTCCATCAATTTGATATTCTCGCTGATCTGGTAGAAAGTCCCCTGATCTCAGTGGAAGTTATAGTAAAAATATAAGATTGCAGTGTTAATAATTAAATGTATAGTTCCTATCTGGATGAGGATTGTCGTCAATAAAATAATGCTTATTATGTAGTCACTCTGGAATTGCGGAAGTCTCATAGGAAGTTTAAGTCTGCTTTTCAGAAGCAAATGACAAGAGTCCTATTCTGTGAACTTGGAGGAGAGCTTATTTTATTTCTGTTTCCTGTTTCTTTCCAAGTTCTTTGTACAATGTTCTAACTATATTCAGCGCATGGGATATTTTGTCAAGGCAGTGTGTAAATCAGCCAAGTAAATAAATAATGAGAACAAATAGAACTCACCCAAATTTAATTATGAAAGTTGGTTTACAAATATATTTTAACATGGCTTTGCTGTTTGTAGAGCTCAAAGTATTTCTGAGGCATGTAAATAAATTTTAAATAATTTGAGGGCTCATAACTTGGAAGACATTAAAATAATAGATCACATTATTATGTAAGAAGTCACTGGGAGACATTTTATGAATAATTGCTTATCACATTTGTTCTTGGTTATGTGAGATAAAAGTCAAGAGTCTCTTATGTTACTCTTCCTATTTGCAGAGTTTAATGACTCAAGTACTGCTAAGTAGGTCAAATGTAGGACTATGTAAACTATATTGGAAAAAAAATAAAATTCAAGATAAAAATGTAACATGTCACTAAATATAATAATTATAGATAAATTTTAGAAACCAGTGAGTGGGATTAACCCATTGCAAATTCAGCAAGCCAACATTTGAAAAATCCCAAATTGAAATAAATGTTAATTTATTAGTTGCATTATCAAGTTTTTGCCCTGATACTTTTTTCCATCATCACAATGGCCAACTTGAATAAATACATTAAATATATTTTATTAATTTTCTGCTCTTTCCTTGATTATTAGGTGTTATGGTATAAGCACTGATCATTTTTTTCCTTTCTGTTTTTTTATGGATTTGTTTTGTAATTGTGAAGGGTGAGTCACATTATATCTGGCTATTTGTTTATTTAATACAAATCAATCAAATGAATAAAATATTTTTTATTTATTAAAGAAATTAAGCTTTAATTTTGGTCAGTGTTCAAAATTAAGTTTAAATTTAAGACAGTTATAAAAAGGAATTAAGTATTATAAAAATAAAACAGGATATAAATCTTACACACATAGCCCTAATCTATTAAATTATTGAAACTATTACATTAATGACATTTGTCATTAAAAAGAGATTATTTTATTGATAGCTCTGGCACAATAGATATATTTTTAGAGTTATCACTTAAGTTTATAAAATCATAACTAGAGAGTTTTAAATGATTGCCCTGAGGAACCATGAGATTTTAAACAGATTAAACTAAATTTATGTTGTGAATAAAAATGGTAATTGAGCAAAATTTAGCTACTCTCTTAGACATCATCTCTGAAGTGTTTGCTAGAAGGGAAGGAATAAGATCAGCATCTGTTTTGCTGTGTCTGATTGTTAAAAGGACTGTAATTAAATTTTTACGCCAATTTAAATAAAAGGGGCAATGAAGAAGGACATGTGCTATTGATTCAGTTTCCTTCAAGAGACATGGAAATAAGTAATCTTTTATGGGTGCTAATGTAAAAACTCTTCTGTACGTTGGGCAAAAAATTTATTCAGTTTACGTAGCTGTCCATGGTCACATTGTGACTGTGGTTTACACAAGCAACAAGAAAACAATAAACAAATGCAATAAATAACCAAACAAATAAAATAATTTTAAAAAACCAAAGCCATAAAATATAATCTGTGGAATGTTCAATCATTATAAACAGTAGAATCATCTTGTAAGTTAGTTCATACCTCCACCAGATTCCAGACACTGTGCAAAACCATATTTTCAGAGTTTTCTGAAAGGACAATAATGTTTAAAATAGAATTTTTAGATATTTATTCAAGTTGATTTGCTTGATCCAACATTATCAATTTCCAGAAGAGTCATGTACTGCACAAAGGAACCCCCTGAACATACCATAACTTTAACTTCCTTCCTCCCCCCCTCCCTCCCTCCCTCCCTCCCTCCCTCCCTCCCTCCCTTCCTTCCTTCCTTCCTTCCTTCCTTCCTTCCTTCCTTCCTTCCTTCCTTCCTTCCTTCCTTCCTTGTTAATGAAGTGTAACCTCTCTGCAGTATGATGCAAGAACCCAGAGATATTGTCATGCTCATTTGGGAAGTAGAAAAGTTGGCAGTATTGTCTGCATAACATTGGTGGATAATGATTCTTTGTTAGAGTTGATACAAAAATTGAATATTTCAATTTCTTGAAATGAATTGAATGCATATTGCCAAGGTGGGTAGCTTGATGCATGGATGGATATTTTAGAGGGATATTGTGGTGGGAAGGACAGGGTGCTCTGAAGAACCACATCAGACATGCATTATGGTATTCTCATGCTTAATTAGCATGAGAAGACATTGATAAATATATGAGACTGCTGCCTTTTTAACACCTTCAAATCTACAAAGGCCATACAGAGTTTATGTAGATGAGTGCTGGCACATTACATATCTGCTCCATTCACAGTATATATTCAATAGAAGGAACATAAGTAGTCATTATAAAAATAGCATGTAGTTCTCCACATGCTTAACTCAGATGCAGTGATTCTTATTCTGTAGGATTATTAAAGAACAAGAGCTTTGTATGCTAAATAATTAAACAATAACCTATTTTAAAAACATAAATGATATTATTGGCCAATGGATTATAGTTCTTATGCACCTAGCGGCATAGTCATGTACAGATCAGTTAAAATGTATACCGTATAATATAAAAACAAACTATCAATAATTAGAAATACAGCATATACAATCACAAACTTATCAAAATAAAACTAGCAAAAAAAATGGGATGCATTTCTTAAACCACTGAAAAGGGGCTTTAGAATCTGTGAGACATTTTCCAAATAGGGTATCATCACGGAAAAAGCTTTAATTTTCATTATCTCTCAAATGAATACCTTGAGCACTAAATAGGTACATAAAGATGAAATAGTCCTTCAAAAATCCTGGGCTCTAACATGTATGGATTTAGAGGGGAAAAGTAGAACTTTAAATAAGTTCCTGAAACGGAAAGGCAACCAATACAGATTAAGAGGCATTGGCATAATGTGATTACGTAAGCTACTGAACAATTTAGCTTCTTGGTATTCAGAGATTGGGCTCACCAGGTAAGAGTGAGCTGGTTGGGCCAAGAAAAAACTTACTTCCTATTTTTGGAAGGAGATCTCCTCAGCCTTTGGCCCTGTTTTTGTATCCAATTCGTTCTTGATACTGGAACCAATTCAGAAATGGAATATGATAATAGCAGTGTTTTGGAGGAGGGATGAGGAACCATTGAGAGACAGACACTAGTCTAAAATTTACTTGAGATGTGTTCAGTTAATGAATGATGATGAAACTGTGAACTGAGGAATGAAAGAAAATATCGACCAATCAATCAGAATAGAGCTGGAGGGGACCTTGGAGGTCTTCTAGTCCAGCCCCCTGCTCAAGCAGGAGACCCTACAGCAGGGGTGTCAAACTGCCGGCCCACGGTCTGGATGTGTCATGCTGAAACCGCGCCCACCTCATTGTTATATTTTCAATTGCCAAATTATTAATGCCTACTAATATAAAGAATTTATTGTGCTTACTTGGTGATACATTATTTTCTAGGTAGTTAATATTTGTTTGTCTAGGGCCCATTCCAAAAAAATAATTTAAGGAGCATACCAGATCCCCTAAAAGTTCTTTTGCCACTTAATTTTAGTTTCATTGTAATGAAATGTTCTCCCATTTAATATATTTGTGTCCATCTGGCTGCTGTTGGCAGCTTGTACTGTACAACAAAGTAAGTTGTATACATGAACATGCTTTTTTGTTTTGTTTTATATCAGTAGTTGTTATGGTCGCCAAGCAATCGTCGGTGCTGAGTATAGTAAATAGTAATATAGTAATTTTTAAACGATCTGTAAACTTTTTCACATTAGCAGGTTTTGTTCCCATTTCATACTAAACCAAAACTGCTGGCTTAACCCTGATTTACTGTGCATAAGCAGCATGAAATTGCTTTCAGTCTCTATGTCTGCCTTTCATATAAGGTAAAAGTAACAAGAAGCCTTAGCAGTAGTATGACATCAATTAATGCAGACTGGGCAACTTTTCCTGTCAGGAGCATATTTTTAATACAGATGGGGATTTGTGTGTGTGTGTGTGTGTGTGTGTGTGTGTGTGTGTGAGAGAGAGAGAGAGAGAGAGAGAGAGAGAGAGAGAGAGAGAGAGAGAGAGAGAGAGAGAGAGAGAGAGAGAGAATAAGCCTTTAGGGGTCACAGGGCATAGTTACTTTGGTAAGGTTGAACTTTTCAACTTTTATGGTGGGGGGTTGTGACTGGTTGTTTTAACTCAGAATAGCACATTGCTTGGTGGAAGAAAAGTGGACAGAAAATAGAGCTATCAAAATTGTTCATTTACCAGCAAATTTTAGGGGCCTAGTGTTGGAAAATCTTGGGACTGCAAGTTTAGCACAGCGGGAGTCTATGCAGGATGTCAATTGTTCATCCTTGAGTTCTGTAAATCCAGGTTTATTATTCACAGACCTTGATTTGTTTCTTGTTATGTGTTTGACCGGCATGGGAACAAGAAACACTAAAAACCTATGTTTAGATGTCATGTGAAGCTTTCTGTATCTGGTTGGTTTTGTTCTGTTGTGGGATGGGAAAACTAAATTGGGAATGAATGAGCTTTGTACGGGATGCTCCTCTTTTACAGTAAATCAGAGAAAGCCAACAATTCCACCTTTTCATTTCCTGCAAACCCAGCCAGCGTACCTGCAGGAAATTCCTGATCCTTGCCCCCAAAGCCCTAGATCTTGAAGAGGATTCAAAGGTGCTGCCATAGGTAATCTGGACCCATGCCATGTAGGGCTTTGTAGGTCATAACCAGCACCTTGAATTGTGGTCCCAAATTGTGCCAGTTGTTAAGCAGGCCATCATGTGACTGGCCTGTTTTTATAACATTTCTTTTGTGGTCGTTAAGTGAATTACCATTGTCGTTAAGTGAATCTGCAATTGTTAAGTGAACCCATTGTTCAGAATGGGCATTTTTCCGAGAAACTGTCAAAACCCATAAATCATGGCCACGTGACCATGGGATAATGCAAACAGCTCTAAATATGGGCCAGTTGCTAAGTGACCAGAATGAGTCCCTGGCGTTTCCCTGGCTGTCAGAAATTTGAATCCAGGGTCCATCAAATGTCAAATACTGTATTATTACTAATATGATTGATCTCATATTCAGCCAGATGTTGAGTCTTGATTTTGCATTTTTATCCATTTTTCGAGTCTTGCAAGGACCTGGGAGAGATAGAGGTTTGATGGTGTTTAAATGTATTGTCACAGGTTGTAAGCTATTCCAAGTAATTGTAATTGATGGATGGTGAATTTTTCAGTGCCGATGCTGTTCAAGTGGGTGTGCTTCAGTTGTTTTGGGATTGCACTCAAGTTGCCTATTACTATTGGAACTAATTTTGCTTTCTTTTGCCTTAATCATTCTAATCCAGTCTTCCTACTTTCTGATTTTCTCCAGGTCTCTTTCTTCTCTTCTGCTCTGTCCACTTGTAACCAGTATTCATTCACTTCTAAACTTTTTCTTGACTTCAGTATACTTGATGTTGTCGGGTGAAGGATGCCCACGTATTTGTACCAATCGTCTTCATCCAGACTCTTAATGTTATTTCTGTAGGGCATCTTAATACCTTCAATTTTCACTATTCTTCCACAGTTGAGAGTGGCACCTTTGTGCAGACCAAACTCCATTGCAATATCTTGGTTGTAAATACAGATAGTGTTCAACATGATTCTATTTCAGATGATGGTTTTCCATACAGCTTTACATCATGTAAAGAATGTGGGATAGCCTGGCAGATGTTTTTGATGTTGGCCTGATTTATTCAGTACTGCTGATATAAAAATCAGTGCAATGCCAAATACTAGTCATGATAGTGAGTCACCTTGAAAAATTTCTCAGATAATAAAATCTCCTTATCACCATTGACCAGCAATTGTGTCTTCCATTGTGCCATTAATCTTTGCACAAAGCTTTTGGTGTTTCTACTGACTCCTGTTATTTCTGGGTTCTTGATTATCCAATTATTATGGTTGGTCACACAGTCAGTCAGATCTAGTCTGGATTTGGCATTTCTATCAATCTGTTGAGTCCTTCCCAAGTCCTGGGCTAGGCATATGTTATTTGATGGTGTTAAATGTATCATACAGTATGTAAGCTGTTCCTAGTAAAACTGCCTTTTGCAATTGTCTGATTATTATGGTTGGTCAACCCGATGTTTAGACTGGATGTGAACTTTTTATCCACTTCCCAAAGACATGAGATAGGCAGATATTATTGTTGTTACGTATAAATTTAAAATTGTCTCAGCAGGGCAAACGAATGAATAAGTAGATATTGTCTGACTTTGGTCTTTTCTTCTTTCTTCATTTCTAATATATTTAGTCTCAACTCATCTTTCTCATCTTCCCTGCTTTTTTCTATTGGTATCTTATGATTTCACTTGCTGTTTGTATCTTAAGTTTTATGATTGTATCTTATGATTTATGCTCTGTGACTTACCACTTTGTTGTTTGTATGTGCACCGAGAGCATGTGCACTGGAGAAAAATTCCTTGTGTATTCAATCACACTTGGCCAAGGAAGAAAGAAAGAAAGAAAGAAAGAAAGAAAGAAAGAAAGAAAGAAAGAAAGAAAGAAAGAAGCCATATTGAGGAGTTATAAAAGAAACTTTTAAACTTGATGTTATTCAAGTATTTTTAATGGAATGACAAGAAAAGGGAGTAGAGTTCAGTAGGAAGAAAAGAATTCAAAGCAGCTTGAATATGTGTGTTTCTGATTCTTTGGGGACTGTGCATAAACATTGAAAAACAGAAAATTGATAGGAGACATACAAACACACACACACACACATATCAAGATTGTTTCACTTATCAAGACTGTTTACATACACAGATTGAAATGTTGGATGATTCAAGCAATTTTTTACTGCAGTGCGGTATGGGAGTAGCAACAAACGTTTTGAAGAACCAGTAATTACATGTTTTCCTCTGCCATAGCCATTGCACACAATTATACTCCAGAATTGTGTAAATCCAGCTAATAATTAAGCATCCATTATTTTCTTTCCTTCTTCTATTCCAGGTTTATTTTTTATGCTTTGGCATTTAACTTGATTTAAACATAGGCAAAAGATTTTGTTTTTTGTTTTTAACATAGAGCTTGAAGTTGCCTAGAAACGTGAAAAAGTTCAAAATTGGAAAAGTTCAGAAGGATTTATAAGAGTTAAGTATAATTTGAAAAGAAAAAAAATTGAATTAATCCACCCTTTATGCCAGATGTGTTGGTGTGCCACACAGTAACTTTTTTAGTCAAATGTAATTAAAAACACATTTAACTCTATATTGTAATCTCACATTAAATTATTATTATTTTCAAAGTACCCCTCAATCTATTCAGTGTTGGTGGAGGGCCCCTTCTGAAGGGGGTTATATGCAAATATGTTCAGTCTTAAAATCATAATACCATCCCCATATATGTGATTAACAGTATTTACAAGGTTAAAATAAAGTATCCTTTGAGTCAGATATGTCTCCTGATAATTTCATGGATACGTGCAGTTTTCCTGGCATTATTATGAAAATAGTTTTCCATGGTCACTGCCTCCTTTTTGCTGAATTCTCAGCCTAGCCTTGAGATCTCCGGTGTCCCTGCTTATCTTCTGAGCCCAGACAAGATGAACCAGGTGCTGCCACCTGCTGAGGCACTAGCAATGTAATGTAATCTCAATATTAATAAGCGTGATAATTGGAATAGAAAAGGAAAAGAAAAAAAAACAGGCCTGGGAAATCATAAACTGAAAAACTCCCTACCCCATTCCTCTTACTCTTTGTCTCTTTGTGCAAAAAAGAAAAAAAAATGAAACCCCAAAACTTAATTTTTGACAAAAAAAACCCCATCAGGTATCAGTTGTTGCAAATCAGGTATCAGTATCAGTTTCACTATAGCCTGTTAATTGTTTTAGTCAGACTGCACACCTGAAAAATCTACAGTTCTTGGTAGATTCTAATACTAGCCAAGAAGAAAATGTGTGCATTTAATACATGTACATTTAATCCAGAATCATATTAACAACCTGCAGTTCAGAAAGTGGCAGTTTGAACATATTAATTTTATCAGAATATCTGCATTATTATTATTTTTTTTAAAAATTCTATATTGAGACAATACTTTCAGTTGGATTTAAAGGACCACAATAGCGTATAAAAAAGCCCTTTCTCAAAATGTGTAACTTTCTGTTAGCATTTTTTTTTCTTTCCAAGAAAAACTAATCTTTTATTAATCTATAGGAAAAACATTATTGAACAGGAATGAGTAAAACAGTTATTTAATCAGTTTTGCTTACATAATAGAATAAAAATAATCAGCTAAAATCTAAGACTGATAATTTATATTCAAGTTTCTTTGAGGCCTAATCAGTCACTGAATTGTGGAGCTCATGCAGGGTTTTAATTTTTTTTGTCAGTAACATATATTACTTCTTCAATTTATTGAGCAACGTTGCACAAATAAAAGGCCAACAGTACACAGATGAGGGAGACACAGTATTTAAATGACAGCAGATTAGTTAGTAATCTAAATCTGAAAAACTACCCTGGATGATACTTTTTACTGATGGAAATAAATTTTGGTGAACTTGTTCAACCAGTTAGGTTTTAATTATCTGGGCAAAATGGATAGCATAAATTTGGAGACAGACAGGCATCAACAGGTAATGCTAGAGAGACTATTTTTCCCCCAGTTGCTAGCTTTCGTATTTAGCTAGTGCAAAACATTAAAATGCTGTCAGTGAATTAAAGATGACATTATACTGATGCTGATTTGAAAGCTCACATGCTCTGTGGAGAAGTTGCAAAGTCAGAGAGGCGTGCGTTTATGGCACAATAAGCTCTCAGAAGTCAGAATCATGGAAACTGCTGAACAGGATATTTGAATAAAAATAGATTGCCTAATTCCATTTACAGCAACTAAAATGGTTCTCAAATGTTTAGACAAGCATTTTGGCAGGTTCTGAAAAAGGAATACAGGGAGGGGCTTCAGAGTGGCATAAGTGCTCATTATTGGAAATACAATGCATAATATTTGTAATATTTTTTCAACTCTTTAAAGAAACCACTTTTTCATGAAGTCAAATATAATCCTTTGTAGTTATTTCTTGTGCAACACTAATAAAACAGTGTGTTGTCCATTCCAAAGGAAGGTCACAAATTCACATCATCAACTTAAAACAAATATCTAAAGATGAGGTTATAGATTTAATTTTGTGCAGTAACGTAAGATTCTAGAACATCTGGAGGACACAGTATAGGGAAGACTACTTTATACTTTCTTCTGCAGTAGAAATAAGACAGTGATAGAACAGTGTGTATTTACTAGATATTGGCTTTCTGAAGAGATGAATATTGCAATACATTCACACGAAAGAGAGTAAAGAGATAATATATGTGTTTGACTAAAGCTCCAGAAAACTTCAACTAAGACCCTGTTCAACTAAACCCATAGCCACAAATGTATGTATGTGTTCATTTATGCAGCATTCATTACAACGCTCACAAACAGCAAGGACTGGGCTCCAAAGTTAGTTAGATGTCAAAAAATAGGAAATAAAATCAGCCTCTCCTAGATCCAGCTGCATAGATTTATTTATTTATTTTATTTTATTTTATTTTATTTTATTATTTTATTTTATTTTATTTTTTTATTTTATTTTATTTTATTATTTTATTTTATTTTTATACCGCCCTTCTCCCGAAGGACTCAGGGCGGTGAACAGGGCAGTACATGTTAAAAGACAAAATACAAAAATTAAAAAAAGATTAAACAAAATGCCCACAACTCTTACAATAAGTTAAAACACATTTAAAAAGTAGGTTAAAACACATTAATAAAACCCAACCCCATCCCATCAGGCCAGATGTGACAATTTCTGTGTTTCTTAATTAGGTAAGAGGTTTGAGTGTTAAGTATTAAAAAAACGAGATATTATTTATTTTTATCTGTTGTTTTCTCAGGCTATTTCCAAGAAAATGGTAAGAATATGAATAGGAGTTAATGTTCACAAAACATTTGTATATCCAGTTAAGATTTTGAGAGCTAAGGTTTAATTGGGTAACTATTTTTCTTAGCTAATTACATTTTAAAGGCAATTTTGTCATAAGTCCAAATACTTTTAGTTGTGCTGTGCTTTAGTTCTATTAAAATAAAATTTCATAAAGTATACTTTTGATTTTGTTATGTGTATAATTGGTGTACATTAAAAAATGGGATTTTTTGCTGATGTATTAGTAAAGTAAATAAATGTCTTTTTACTCCCTTGGCAGTTTCCCACAATCAGTTCAACAATACTGATGTTGAAAATTAAGGGATTACTACTTTGGGTGGTAGAAGAAACTGAAGTAACAGATGGTTGCTAAGAAACAAAAGGCTTCTATTAGCCAAATAGAAAAGAATAAGTTAAAGGCAAGAATGAGAAGACTAGAATTATGCATGACTACAGTGATCTTTGTTAAATCACTGTACATGGTTATTTCATTTTCTAACATGCAATCATTAAATAAGCAAGCAATGCTGGAATGCAATAGGAAGACAAACTATATCATCATTAATATCTATATTATTGTTGTCAATAGTCTTACCTACTTTATTTTTCTTTGTGATTGATTAAATAAAAATTGCATCCTGAGTTTAGTGAATATTTTACAGTAAGTCTGCTGGTGTAAAACTATTCTCCTTTTTTGGCGACTTTACTGTTTTTGGGGCTTTTTCCAGAGATAATTCGGGAATGCAATTAAAATACTGTGTGCTCTGGCAAGGAGTTACCCATTTTACTCTTAAATTAGGGAATGAATGCACATAATCTTTTAATATTAAGAAAAGTGAGAAACTTCCCTTCAAAAATTGTTTTATTAAGAACCAAGTTAATGAAATACTACCACGGCTCCATTACATCTGTGGTATTTATATTCTCCAGACAGGTTTGTATCTATGGCCATCTCTTTTAATACTCACCAAATTTCTTGGCCAACTCTAGATAGATAGATAGATAGATAGATAGATAGATAGATAGATAGATAGATAGATAGATGTGCTTTTGATTTTAAAATTGGGAGATGCTGACATGTTGCAGCTCTTAGCTTGTTAAAAAAACATTTCCAAGAATGCCCTTGGTTCCTAATAACGTTCATAAGCTTTATAAATAAATATGTACTGTTTTGTTAAAAGTTAGCCTGTTTATCAAGGACAAAACCAAAGGTTACATGAAGTAGCTTGAGTGTCAGCATTGGGCTGGGCTACAATGTTAGATGGATAGCATTTTGAGCAATTTCTTTAGAATTGGTTATGTCCCTTGTGACAGCCATTTTGTTAATTAACCTCCCCAACCCTTTTGCAAGAGCAGCCACAAGACATTCAATATCCTATCAGCTTGAAAAATTGTGAAAAGTTGCTTTCTATGCTCCAGTACAAGTCCTTTGTATTACTACCATCAAGAAGGTGAACAGATCTACCAGATGTTTCTCACGCATTGTCTCCTCAAAAAAGCTCTGCTCAGACACCCATTATCCAGAGTGCTCAGTAAGCAAGATCACTAGATAATCCTCTCACTTATGTCACTTTAATGAAGTCTGTTACTTCATGTGTTGGATGCAAGTACATTGAGAGAAAGGCTAATGCAAGTACGCTTCCTCAGTGGGCCAGGAACCTGTGGTGTTGGGGTCTCAGATCATGTAGAAAGTAACCTAGTCTTGGTACTACAGACATTGGTTCCAAAGACAGCTGCCAGAGCCATTTGAGTAATCTTGGAGTGGAAAGAGATTTATTGACAACGTACATGTGTCAAGTGCTGTGACTACGGAACACCTGGACAGATGTTCTGCTAAATAAATGTGATTTTTGAGGCTGTAGATGGGACAGGAGGAAAAGCTGCTACCTACCAATGGTTAGATAAAAGGGGACTGAGTATAGAGCATGAATGTAAGATGAGTAAACATCTCAGACAAACCCCTTTCAAATTCATTTCCCTTCTAGAAGAGGGGAATGCATTCAGACTTGCAAAATTCTGTTAATATAGCTTTGCAAAGTACTACAGGCAATCCTCGATTTACAGCAGCTCATTTAGTGGCTGTTCAAGGTTATAATGGCACTGAAAAAAGTACGTTATGACCGTTTTCCACACTTATTCCTGTTGCAGCATCCCTATGGTCACATGATAAAAATTCAGTTGTTTGGAAACTGACTCATATTTATAACGGTTTCAGTGTCCCAGGGTTTGAGACCTTTTGATGAGCAAAGTCAGTGGGGCAGCCAGATTCACTTAACCATCGTGTCACTAACTTAACACTGCAGTGATTCACTTAACAACTGTGACAAGAAAGGTTGTAAAATGGGGCATAATTCACTTAACAAATGTCTCACTTAGCAACATACATTTTGGGCTCGATTGTGGCCATAAGTTGAGGATTACCTGTACAGTACTTATAAACTAGTACTGATCTACTACCGTAGTTGGTTTCCTAGTCTGAGTTGAAGGATTGACAGGGGCACAAGCTGAGGGAGAAAATTGAAGTTCTATGCTCTCTTTTTAAAAAATCTTTAAATCACTTATTTACTGGATACATTCAAATAAAATTATACAAACTAGAATAAACGGTCACTCTGCCTTCTTTAACCCAGAAGAAACCAGCACATAACCAAATTTGTGAGGGCATGCCCATTGCCTTGACAATTTAGGACAGCCTGGTGAGGGTAATTGAGGCTGAAGTCTTACGTTCATTTGCCTGGAAATAAGGTGTACTGATCTCAATGGCACTTCCAAATGGATTTTAATAAAATTGCTCTTTTTATCACTTAAACTCTTGCTTAGACGAAATGTTTTACCTTTGTGCACAGCCACAGGAGTTAACCAAATTAAAACAAAAACAAACAAAAATCCTTACAGAAGCATTATTTCTATTACATTTCTCACCCAGAAAAGTGCTGTTCCCTCCTCCCACTTGCTGTTGCTTACAAATAACTTAAAAATTTAAATAACAGACTGTGGGACAAATTGGTATCTTCTGTTATTGCTACATACTGCTTTGTCATGTGTTACCACTTATTATGAAGGATAATTTATTTGCCTTCAAAGGGAGAATTCTATTAAGGACATTATATTACGGTAATTGAGGTATTTTTTTCTGGTAATTTCAGTGAACATTAAAGTATAGAATAATTTCTGTTTTTTACAAGCTGGTTTCTAATTTTTTTAAAAGAACACAAACTTAAAAAATCTGAAATTATTTCAGTGTGGATTTAGGAAAATAATCAAAGATTATTACTGTTAATCACTGTTACACACTGATGTGTTCATGTTCACCTTGCTTGTTAACATTATCGGCAATGGACTCCATAGACTATTTAAATCATTTCACAGTTTGTATCATACATTGCAATAATTTCTCTGTGTCAGTCTTTTTATAAATGTATTTATTTTTTAAATTCATTGGTAATGCCACCATTTGCTGATTGGGGATCACCATTGCACTACAGCTGTGGAGACCAATAATGTTGGGGGGTTTTTGGCACGTCGGTTGATTTAATTTATTAAATGGAGCCAGGCAAGATACCGTATTTTCCGGCGTATAAGACGACTGGGCGTATAAGACAACCCCCTACATTTCCTGTTAAATTATAGGGTTTGGGCTATACTCGCCGTATAAGACTACCCCTCTTCCAACGCACACCAAATAAAAATTAAAAAACATCAGATTTGATTTGAATATGGTAATTTTAATTCAAATGCTTATGACATGCAGGTGCTTAGTAGGAAAACTGTCACTTATAAACATAAGGCTGTTTGTCATCAAACGTAAACATAAAAGTGCAAGTGGATTAAACTAAATAATAATAATAATAATAATAATAATAATAATAATAATAATAATAATAATAATAATAATAATAAGAAGAAGAAGAAGAAGAAGAAGAAGAAGAAGAAGAAGAAGAAGAAGAAGTTGGAGGGGACCTTGGAGGTCATCTAGTCCAACCTCCTGCTAAGGCAGGAAACCCTATACCATTTCAGACAAATGGCTGTCCAGTCTCTTCTTAAAAACTTCCAGTGTTGGAGCATTCACCACTTCTGGAGGCAGGTTGTTCCACTAGTTAATTGTTCTAACTGTCAGGAAGTTTCTCCTTAGTTCTAGGTTGCTTCTCTCCTTGACTAGTTTCCATCCATTGCTTCTTGTCCTGCTTTCAGGTGCTTTGGAGAATAGCTTGGCTCCCTCTGCTTTGTGGCAGCCCCTGAGATATTGGATCACTGCTATCATGTCACCCCTCACCCTTCTCTTCGTTAAACTACACATACCCAATTCCAGCAACCGTTCCCTATTTTCCTAATTCACTTTTTCACTTTTCCTAATTCACTCTAAAGCTTTCCCTGCGCAGAGCCTTAAGTAACACCAGCTGCCTGCAATTAGTGCAGGTTCGCATCCCACCAGGCTCAAGGTTGACTCAGCTTTCCATCCTTCCAAGGTAAGTAAAATGAGGACCCAGATTGTTGGGGGCAATAAGCTGACTTTGTAATAATGCTGCTGGGGGTGTGTGAAAGCCCTAATAAACAGGCATATACACAAAATGAAGGCTATTGCTAAGCACATTGATTTGTGCTTTAAATTGTAAGCCACCCTGAGTCTTCGGAGAAGGGCAGGATATAAATGGGATTTTTTTAAAAAAAAAGACCAAATGGGAGATCCGCTCCAGGTTTTCCAGCCCGCCCGCCCAGTTCCTGAGTCAAATGTGTCCTTAGAGCTAAGCCGCTGCTCTGGCTGCTGCCTTCCCCACCTGCCTTTCAAGTTGGGATATACTACAGCTACTCTTCAACTTTAGAAGGAAAGATGCCCAGACCCCAGCCTGTAAAAAATCACAGACTGCAGCTTCTTCTCCAATTGGTCCCGCTTTCCCTGCGCAGACTAAATGGGAGATCCGCTCCAGGTTTTCCAGCCAGCCCTGTCCCTAAATTTTCAGCACCCGGCGTATAAGACGACCCCTGACTTTTGAGAAGATTTTCATGGGTTAAAAAGTACCGTATTTTTCGGACCATAAGACGCACCGGACCATAAGACGCACCCAGTTTTTAGAGCAGGAAAACAAGAAAAAAAATTATTTCTCCTTCTCTCTCTCTCCCTCTCTCTTTCTCTCCCTCCCTCTCCCATTGTCCCTTCCTTCCTTCCTTCCTTCCTTCCTTCCTTCCTTCCTTCCTTCCTTCCTTCCTTCCTTCCTTCCCTCTTTGTCCTTCCCTCTCTGCATTAGAGCAGTACCCACGGAGGCGGCCCTGCAGCCCAGCTTTCTCTTGCAGAAAGCAAGCTGAAATGGAGTGAGGGAGATTGCCAGAAATGCGAATCGGCCGATCTCGCGCTCCTGCAAACTCCCTTGCTCGGTTTCAGCTTCCCTTGCTACAAGAGAAAGCAAGCTGAAACGGAGTGAGGGAGATTGCCAGAAATGCGAATCGGCCGATCTCGTGCTCCTGCAAACTCCCTCGCTCGGTTTCAGCTTCCCTTGCTACAAGAGAAAGCAAGCTGAAACGAGGCAGATTGCAGCAGTGCGATATCAGCCGATTCGCATTCCTGGCAATCTCCTCACTCCATTTCAGCCTGCTTTCTCTTGTAGCAAGGGAAGCTGAAACCGAGCGAGGGAGAGTGCAGGAGCGTGAGATCGGCGTTTCTCAGCACGTGCCGATTCGTGCTCCACTTGCAGAGGTTGGGGCTGGCCATACGGATCACCTTCGGACCATAAGACGCACCCTTGTTTTCCCCCCCACTTTTGGGAAAAAAAGTGCGTCTTATGGTCCGAAAAATATGGTAGTCTTGTACGCCGGAAAATACGGTAAATGGTTTTCTCTTTGCCTTTTGTCACTGGCCTAGCTAATAGTCATAAGGATGCTAATTCACAAGGTGTTTTGTTGAATTTGTTGAATGCTCTGGCTTTCAAATATGTTAAAATACACTGAGATGTAAACTACTTCCCATTATATTTTTATGTATGCCTCTCCTCTTCATTTCTTAAAAGCTTTTCTGTCTTCTATCTTCCTTTAAAAGATTAACGTCCTCTCTTGCTCTGTTTAAATGCATAGATAACACTGATACTCTTGGATCAAAGTCCTTTCCTGTTTATTATTTTGGCTTTTAATAAACATTAAATAGTGGTGCCATCAGGTGTTTATTGAAAGTAATATATGCAAATAGATAATGGTTATGAGTAAGCACCATTCAACCATATCCACCTGGTTCCAGCATATCCACCCGGTTGTCTCTATCTAATAGATGCTTTTCATGCAACATCTTCAGTGAACAAATGATACTTTTCTGGCATTATTAATCTACAGATAAAAAATAGCTTCCCTTTTTCTTTTCCAGGGGACTGTGATAATGTTCCTATTTTCAGTTTGTTTAATCTGGATGCAAAATATAACTTTGACCGTGTCACTCTGCCTTGAAAAAGGAAGAATGGCTGGAAAGGAGTACTGGTTTTAACTGAAATGTTTGAATAATGTGCTCTTATTGATGTAAATATAAGCAAGAGAAGCCATGTTAGGGAAGGCCATGGGAACAGAAAATGTACTTGGCACTGAGTGTGGAGCAAATACATTTTACTCCATTAATTCTGTAACTTCATTCTCAGGATGGGTTCCATTGATCCAAAATCCAGACCAGATCTGTTAAGTTCCAGATATAGGAATAATAGATTTTGAAGATGTACAGATCTAGGGACACCACAAAATGGTAGCAAAGAGATGCAGGCGAAACAATTCTTTGCCAACCCTGAGTGATCACTGATAAACAAGTATCAGGTTCTTTAAACACCTGGGTCAATATTTTTAAATACACAAACCAAAAGTTGGTATAAGAGGGAGAGCTCTCAACCCTCACCGTTAACATATCTTGTCAAGAGCCAGATTTTGTTAGTAGTCTGGAACAAGAGGTAAGGAATCAACTATCAATCCTTTCCCCACTATGTCAAGTCAGGGGAGTCCAGCAAAGAGTGTCATCTTGTCACTTGGCCTGGAGAATACCTTCTAACTCATGATTTTGGTTGGTGGGCATAAGAATGCTGATGGCAACTTTAGTGCCATCTGAAATTATCCTGATGCTGCCCCTGTCCAGATCAAGAGCGTGCAGCATAATGAAATCTAGTGCAATTGATGCCAACAGTCTGCACCTCACAGGTTACATTTAGTGTTTTAGGTCCATTCCTATACCATAAAGCCAAAGTTGGGATTTGCCTATCTAATGTGCAGTTTGTGGCCATGATGAGGTGAAGTGAATTTAAATATTGGAGCTTGTTTACAGCAGGGCAACCTGCATTGATGATTCAAGAAGGTTATCATTTGCCTATTGAAGATGTTGCAATGCTGTCATGCATCGCATATGATACATTTTGTTGTCCAATTGATTTCCTGTTCCATGTATAATTCGATTATAATCTTCCATCTGCTTTCTTTCATACTTTCTTTCATACTTTCTTTAGTAAAATTAAAGTTGAAGTGTTATTCTTGTGGCAAGTGTTCATAAAACAAAAATGGTTTATTAAAATCTCATTCAAATTTTGTTTTTGTTTTTTAAAGAGAAAGGGAAGTGGCTGATATTCAAGCCTTAAATATAACAGTTACAATCTTAATTGTCCAATTTGTTCAAGCAGCAGCTCCCAACCTTTTGGGTACCAGGGATTGGTTACGTGGAGAGAGGTTTTTCCGTGAATCAGAAAGGGTGTGGTTCTGCATGCTACCTGCATCCCACGGATGGGGCTTTGCTTGTTTGCATGGGCCAGTTGCTGGCATGCTGTGGACTGGTGCCGGTCCACGGACCGGGGGTTAGGGACTCCTATGTTAAAGGAAGAAACAAGGAAATAATTGACGAAGCCCTATTCTTTGGAAATAATAAGATCCAACTAGTAAACATTCTATTCTCTGAGACATAGAGGTTATAGTTAGTGTAGTGCATTAAAGTGTTTTATTAGGAATGGTGGGGGGCTCTAATCTATTCCTCCATAGGAGTTCATTGGCTGACTTTGGGTCAGTCACTATCTTTCAGCCTAAGTTTTCTGTGGCAGGAAGCTTGATTATTGAAGGCCTATATTATGAGAAGGGAAGAAGCTTGTTTTTCTTTTTCTTCAATCCAGATCAACACCTTTAATTATGCATTTCAGAGCTTGACATAATAGAGCAATTTAAATATATGTAGTTTACCATTATATGCTGTCTTGCTTTATTTTCTTCTACTGGAAGAATTAATAATGCTTGTAAGAGCAACACAAGAGGAAATAATTTACATGGAAAGTTTTGTATCATTGCCACCTCTTTTACTTTTTCATTATCTTCCCACTTACTTAAAGCATTCTACAATAAGAAATGTTTTAATTTACTTTGAATCTAAGAGGAAGTGTGGGTGGGTGCTTCTATGTGAAAAGCAGATAAAACCACCCCATGTTCATAGTGCCTGCAATGCCCTAATGTTATTTCCACAGTATGGCAAAAATAAAATAAAAATGAAAAGGTAATACATCAGCAATGTGAATACATTGTATGACGTTTAATCAGAATTTCAGTTTCCTACAAAATATTTATATTCCTCTAAACTGGTTGTAAATCACACACAACTCCCATGCAAGAGGGAGTGTGGGAATGGTTGGAAGCTCATTCAATAGCTCATGCTTGCTTGATTATTATCACACTTGGTTGGAAATATATTTTGTATTCTTTGCCAATCTGCTTAACAAAAGTTATTCCCACAAATCTACAAATTTGAGTTCATCCTTGAAGGTAACAATGAAAAGGAATTAAGGCTTTTAAAAAGTTTTATTAATGCTAAAAATGGCAATCTTTTGTTCTTCAGTACCCAGCAGTCCAGCTCCATTGTTAACATCCCTTCGCCTAATATTTTTTGTTCTTTTTAGCTTTGTTTCTTATAGTTTTTAATAATAATGACAACAGTTGTTGAGGGTTGATTAGTTAATTATTTTTAGCTTTGTTGTATGCTGCCCAGAGTCACTTGCTTTGTGGAGTGGAAGCTATATAATAATCTTTTTGAGAACATCTTATGGGTATTCTGATAAAATACGTGTTATGGAGAGCATGACAATTTATAAATGAATGTTATGGCTGTCATTGTCTAGTCAGAAAACCCTATTTTGTAGGATGAATACAACTAGTTTTCCAACTCATGCACACACATACCTCTCATATGGTCTTCTGTTCTGCCTTTGCCCATGTGCTGTTAGAATTGGCATTTCTGTGTCCCTTCAGTTAAAGTCATCTCTCAGTACCTAGGAAACATGCCTTATCTCTTGGCATTGCTTGCTTTCTGGAAAGACATTGCCCCTTAAATTTATATGGCTTCCACAATGTTGGCATTCTATAAAGCCTTTAATACCAGGTTCTTCTCCATGCCTTGCATGAGATAAATAGTGTCTGTGGTTACTATTATTATTACTGTCTATTTATTATGCCCAGAGCCCATTTTGATTTTAGTTTGTGTAGGTTTGATGTTATTTTTGTGAGCAGTCCACAGTTAGTTGGATTTGGGCTGTGTGTACATTGAATTAAATAAACAGCTAAAATAAAATGAGAAGCTCTTTGCTGCTACCCACTTGTTTTGATGGAGGTGACTCTAAAAGTAGTTTCAGCAGAAGCTTGATAAAAAAGGTTCCAAGCCAGGAAAAAGTTTTAGGGTGAATGTTAGAATCCCGAATTCATCTAAAGCAAATGGTTAACCTTTGGGAGCCCTATAGCAAAACTATCATGGATTCAAACAACTTCTTGAACTACTTTCAACAAATACAAATAGATTCCAAGGAAACTGAAGACTTGTGAGCTTGACATTTAGATTAGACATGGTTTTCAAACAGGTTATTCACTGGCATATTTGTAAGCGCTTAGATAGGCATGCTACAATTAACTGGATTCAGCTGTGTTATTTGCAAAGAAATTATGGTAGATTAATCATATTTCCTTTGCTAGAGTTACAGATAGCCCTGTATGAGATAGTTCTGTATGAGATGGATTGGTGCTTTGTTCAGCAACTGTTCACAGTTATGATGGTGCTGAAAAAATAACTTAATGACCAAGGCCCACAATTATGATCTTTGCAGAATCCCTCAGTCAAATGATTGCCATTACAGTCTGTATGCATTGCCCTATGCCTGACCTATTATTTTTCGTTTTTTCTCCCCTTGCATAATGAGGAGGTTGGAGAGGAAGGGATTATAAGAAAGTAAGCCAAAAATGGGAGAAGCGTATTGAAAGCAATGTGATGGTGTTGGCAGCCCCAAGTGCATTATGCAAACAGTTTGATGTATTCCCCATTGTGTGCCTGCTTACTCTCTTGTGGTCTTTCCTCTCCAACCTCACTGCTCCACAAGAGGTGAAAGAAAGAAAATAATATGAGTCAGACACAGGACAAAGATTGCTTACAAATATTGCTTGTTTTCATTTTTGTTTTTTCTGTCCCTTGCAGAGCACAAGTGAGGGGAGAAAAAACAACCAACCAATGCCATTTGTGTACTGTAGGGTAATCCCTTGTATGTCTGACTTGTCCCCCCACCCCACCCCAGCACAGACACTGGAGAGGGCACTTTCAGCTGCTGGTGCCAGCATATTGCATTCCACAGTTTGTGTCTGCTTACTCTTGTGTAATCCCTTCCTCTAAAATGTAAATACAAACATTAATTCCCTTCTTGCTAATTATCCCAGTGCTGGGATGAGTATTCCAAAGGATGGAGGAATGGGAAAAAGAAAGCACAGTCATGGTCATATGATTTCCCACTTAGCAACCACTTTACTTAATATAGCTGCCAGTCCCATTTGTGGTCACTAAATGAGGACTGCTCTACTAACATATTAACTCAAGGGAAATCTGTAGGCATAGTGTAGAGCACAGGTCTTTAACCTTTTGGGCTCTGCAGACTGATGGAGGTGGCAGCGGTGACAGGGGCGGGGATAGTGGATGGTTTCACACGCACACACACACACACACACACACACACACACACAGACACACACACACACTTTCACAAATGTAATTTCGTGCACACTCTCCACTTCTATACCCTGGTGCCGAATGGGCTGCAGCCCAGTACTAGGTTGCGGAGCGGGGATTGGGGAACCCTGGTGTACAGAGTTCAGTAGTCTTTGATAGAGCACAAATTACATAATTTTTCATGAAAATATGGACTAAACAATGCTACTGTAAAATGAGCTTAGAATTGGTTGAATGACTCCACCTAAGAAGTCAGTAGTGGCTGCCCCTGTGGTGCTGATCTACTGGAGAGCATTATTCATTAAGTCGCCTACTGCCCTATCTATGATAAAATCAGAGAAAAAACTTTTATAATAAACTTAAGGGAGCAGATGCTGAATAAATGAATATGATGCAATATGATTCCACCGGTTAACCATCAGGTCACTTACCTTGGCCATGCTTTCAGTTGTATTATTAATTCTATTCATTCTCATGCTTTTTCTTTGTTAATTCCCCCTTATTATTACTGGTAATTTCATTCCTTTTTTATTCTGTGCCATATTACAACGTGTGATCACAACAGTGTACTTAATGGTTGATTGCTAATTTCAAATCTCAAGGGAATGGTGAATAGGATTTTTTAATTTTATTTTTCTCTTAAAAAAATAACCTTTAGGTTTAGCATTTTAGGTTCATGAATGTTGAGAAGTAGGAGAGGGAAAATATAAAAAGTCATCAGCGTCATAAAATCAAACATATGTATTTTACTTATGTTAAAACTATTCAGAGTGGAGAAATATCAAAAGTTCTTCCCAATTACCATTGATCTAAAGATTCATATATTTTTTATTTAGAGAATTTCAGAATGTTCTTTGGATTATAAATTGTGAATAGATGCCATCTTGTGGTTTCTTAAAGAAAATGCAATTCCAACTGAATGAGGCTTTAGGCAGCTGCTTTCTGAATGAATACCACTATCTTAATGTATTATATTCTTATCAAAGATTAATTATCTTCTGAATGTTTACCCCTTTTGTACAGTGGTTTGTACTGAGATAGCTCAACTGTAATTACAAAAAAAAAACAACATTTGAACTCTTACTATATTTCCTGAAAATTTTAAGAGAAGTAAACTTTGTATACATATGTAAAACTATTTTTCTAAACCTTTTAAAACTATTATTTTTAAAAACTTTTTTGAACAAATTTTTTTTTAAGACAGTCATTTTTATAATGCAGATAAAAGTATTCTTTGTAAATACTATAAAGAGCTTTCTGTGTACAGAAAGCCTGTATTAATTTCTAAATTATTACAGACTACTAATCCAGCACAGGCTCTCTGCCACGAGGTACTTGTTTAGTTATTTGCACCTATATATAACTCATAGTCACAACTGTCACACTCTGAAAATGTCTTTCCAATAGTAAGAGTTGTAAGTTAATTGATAGATTTTATGAACCTTCATACGATTTTATTGACAGAAGAGCAGTTATTAGCAGAGTTGTTATATGGTAAGGTTTGTAAGTGGGGTAAATCTTTTTGATGCAATTTAAAAGGAGCCTTTTTATTATTTACCTGATTAACAATAATCTGATCAGAATATGTCATCTTGTCTGGGTATCCATTAATGCTTTAAAGAATGTTAGCAGAAAATTAGAACATAACCAAATTATCACCAACTTTTAGGTACAGCAGTTGACAAATACTTATTGAAAGGGAAACAGGTCACACTTGCTCTTCATCTTCATGTTGTGCACACTTAACAGTGATGTCCCCACATTAGCGATATGGCAGTTGGGAAAACTGAATGTACCTTTTGGTAGAGCGTGTGGTCCTTACTCAGACCTCTCTTGAATGCACGGAATGCATTTGATTGCGTGTTTGAATACATGCTTTGATGCTTGAATGCATTTGACATCCTGGAAGGGATAAAACCTTGTGATTATTTAGAGATGGGAAATAGAAATGTGTTAGTTTCAGTTATATTCCTATAATAGCTATTTATTGTATATCATTAGGAGCCGTGGTGGTGTAGTGATTAGAATGCAGTATTGCAGGCTAATTCTGCTGACTGCCAGGGGCCCGATTCTCACCGTTGACTCAGCCTTCCATCCTTCCAAGGTTGGTAAAATGAGGACCCAGATTCTTGAGGGCAATATGCTGACACTGTAAAAGATGGCTGTAAAGCAGCATGAAGCGGTATATAAGTTACGTGCTAAGTGCCACTGTGTTACCCCAAAATAAGATCCAACCAGAAAATAAGCCCTAGCATGATTTTTCAGGAAGCTCGTAATATAAGTCCTACACCAAAAATAAGCCCAGTTAAGATCATCAGCCGGATGTACCATATTTCCCTGAATATAAGCCCTAATCAGAAAATAAGCCCTAATGTGTCTTTTGGAGCAAAAATGAATATAAGACCCAGTCTTATTTTAGGGGAAACACGGTATTAATTTTATTTTTGAATAACTGCAGACATTCTGAATTTATTTATCTACTTAATTATCTGTTGGATTTCTAAATCCATCCATCTCATTTATATGATTCTGGGAGGCTTACAGTTTTGCTAACTAAAACAAACTCAGTTGATTTGTGGATCACTCTATCATTCCATGGAAATTATGTGAGGCCATGCTTTACGTTGCTTTAACTGCACAATATGTCTTTTAATGACTGTTTTCAGTTTGTGCTTATTCAGTTAAAAGCAGTAGTAGTTGCAAACCCCTACTGTTTGGGCCCATTTTATTATTCTACATGTTTTAAATAGGAATGATACCCCTCTAAACCTAAACAGGATCCTAATTTTTTAAAAAAAGAGAATACAATTGAAACGTGAACAAATAGAAAACATATTTGTCTAATATGGCTGTAATAGGCCCGGATTCAAAGGGTAAAACATGATTCAGAGCATACTTGGGCATTATATCAAAAGCATTTCTTCCCAAAATCTCATGCCAACTGCTTTAAGGAATTTTTGGCAGGTGCTGTGTGGGGGCCCAACAATCTCCTGAATCTCATTTTGCCCATCAGCTCTGCATTTCTGTACAGCCACGCTATAAAAAGCAATAATTACAGAATTTGACTGTACAGGTTTAGACAACTGGCTGTCTCCAGACTTTCTTCCATTTAAAAAAAAAAGCTTTGGGCGTAAAGCCTGCTAGTTTGGTCTGAAGTTCAAGGCAGTCAGATAACTACAATGTACAGAGCTTGAAATGGCGTGACGTGCTGTCTCCATTCATTTCAGGTAATCTAAAAACCACATCATTGCTTCTTAGTAGAGAATAAGTAGAATTTGTTCTTTGGTAGCATGAGTGGATGGATTTAATTTTACTAATTTAGAAGTACTTATAGTTTTAGGATTGTGTAGCACAGTTTATGAGTTATGACATAATTTATCCACATGGATTTGGATTGTACAGTGTATTATTCTAATATATTGGATTGTAAGCTTCCTACGAAAAACAGGGCTGATTTCCCAGTGGGGCAACATCTGAATTACTACTTCAGTCTCAAATGTAATCTGGCAAGTAGATGATGGAGTGATCAGATGAATAAAGTTTGACCAATCTTGAGGTTACAATTAGTTTCTTTTTGTATTGTTTATATTCATTTATTTACCATAGGTGGCTGCTGTCTTGTTAACTTCTTCAAAATAACTTAATTGTATCTCAATTTATCTTGCTCAAAAATAATATGGCAGATTAAATAGTAATATCAAGTATGTAACAGCACCGTATTTTGATTCTGGTCATTTTGATTGTGGCATCAAACCTAGTCCATTCAGTGGAATTTAATGCAGTATGTAAGACCACAGATCAAAGTGTTCTTCTTGTGAAACATGTTGTTTTGTCACCAGAGTCCCTCCCAGTTCTGCCTTCTTTGCTGAGGAGAGGCATCATCCAGAATAATCCAGATGCTGTTAATAGTGAGCATAAAATGGGCAGGTAATGAATTAAGGTAGAAAATTATCATTTCTTACTGGCTATTGTGATGTAATGTATCCAGAATAACTCATTCCTTTCTAGGTAACTATTACAGTACAATAACAAATAATATACATTCAAGGAATGCAAAAGAGTGTAAAGTTTGTTCCGGCCTTTGGCTGAAACAAAACCCACAAGGTCATTTTATAGTCTGAATAAAAGAAAGGTGATGCATATTAATTCTCCTACCCCTTATTGGAAGCCAACAGCCTATTTTGTTCTGTACCTAGATCATAAATACGTGTTTCAGTTTAGATGCCAACCATTCCAAACCTGCTGTTTCATGCATGGAATAATTTGTACATAAACATGCTACTCCTCTATAATTATCACCATGACCCTTGTCACTCTGTGTTTCTTCAGATTAGTATATAGATGCATGGATATTTGAGGGAACACCTCCTGCCAGCATCAAATTCCCTTTGTCCACACAGGGAGGGTCTTCTCAGGGTGCCGCCGGTAAAAGATTGCCGGCGGATAACACCCAGGGGGAGGGCCTTCTCTGTGGGTGTGCCTGCCCTCTGGAACCAGCTGCCCGTGGAGCTTAGGACCGCTCCTGACCTTCGTTCATTCCGCCGGGACCTGAAGACCTGGCTCTTTGAGCTCTTTGAGCTCTCTGGCCCAGGCTGAGAATTTTTAACTGGGGTTTTATTTAACGGATAATTTAATCTTTTTAAATTGTTTTTTAACTTTTGTATTTTGTACTGTTTGATTTTAAATACCCTGTAAACCGCCCTGAGTCCTTCGGGAAAGGGCGGTATATAAATTTAATAAAATTAAAATTAAATTAAATTAAATATGTAGTTAATCCAAATGTAATCAATCCATGGAATTCTCTCCTTGGCATCCAAGAAAGCATAGAGAGAGGTTCCTGCTATCTAGAATCTCCTTACTCAATCAGCAAGTGCAAGTGCTAAAGCACATGACAAGATGATGATAAACTTTCTCCAAATGGCACGGCAGTAGGGCAGTAGGCAAGGGGTGTGTGTATGTGTGGGGTACAGTCACTGCAACCTCTCCACAAAAAGAAAAAAATGCTTCCAGTTTCCTTTTCTCTTTCTCACCCATTTCCCCCATCTTCCAGCTGTTTGTCTGCTATAAATACAGCCCAAACACTATGGAAGCTAGTTGTGTGATTAATGAGGATGGGGGAGAGCAATTTTATATATTTATTTTTTCACTCATTCATTTAGTGCATTTCTGTACTGTCCATCTCAATAAATAAATAAAAAATTATTTCAACTGAAAAATTGGGGGTGGGAGGGATGTGGTTGCTGGCTGATTGGTGGAAGAGAGAGAAGATAGATTAGGAACTTAAGTGAACAACTGCCTAGAGCAGTGGTCCCCAACCTTTCTGGGTCTGCGGACCAGAGGTGGTGGCGGCAGTGGGGGGGGGAGAGGGGATGGTTCTGCACGTGCGCCCGCCACTTCCACAAATGTAACTTTATATGCATGCGCACTTACCTGCCGCTTGCGCGGCCTGGTTCTCAACAGGCCAGCAGCCCAGTACCGGACCATGGATCAAGAGTCGGGGACCCCTGACCTAGAGGACAAAAATATAAAAATGAAGGGTTTGGAGACATATCAAAAGGTAGTGAAAACATCCCCCTTCCATGGGAATGGCTTATTTGAACTGACATTTCAGGAAAGGAGGACCATTCTGAATGATAAAAGAAATGGGGCAGTTTTCTAGGAAAATTTAGAATTTTTACCCCATGGGAAGAAACAAAGCAGGAGAAAAACCCTGAATAATCTTTGCATTGATTGGAGACCAGTAAAAGCTGTTTTTATAAGGCACTTTGGCGCATGGTAATTGACTCAAGTGAAATATGAGCAATACGTTTCACAATGCTTAGAGCCTTGTTAAAATGAGTTCTCATAACTTCTGCAGATTTCTTTATATTTAGTTTGTTTAAATTGGTTAATCATTTTTATGGTTCACTGACACTTTATTTAAGGAAAAGCCACATGGATGTGTATTGCTGCATTGCAAATTATGTATTATAGTGTGCTGTGCACCCATATTCTTCTAAGTAAATAAGCCTCCTACATACTGTTGTTCAAGTGACAACACAGTCTGGTGTTGTTACTACACAAAGATAGTAATTTTGTGTTAGAAATAGACATGGGATTGGTATTAAAGAAGGATGCTTTGTTCTTTATTATAACCAGATATTTTTCTTTTCTTTTCTCTTCTGCTCAGATTATCAGGACAACCTCCATGACAATAACTATGCCTCTGCAATAAATCTTGCTTGCTTACTTGCTGATTGATTGATTGATTGATGGAGGATTGATTTAGGGCAGACATCTCAAACTCGCGATGTCACATGCCATCGTGCGACGTATCGGAACTTTTTCCCATTGCCGGCAATGGGATGGGTGCGGTTTCTCCGTGACGCTCCGGCCTGCGGGCCGGCAGTTTGACATCCCTGATTTAGGGAGAGTTGGTTCGGTAACTATTTCTGGCCATCTAGACCAGGGCTTTTCAACCGGTGGTACACGTACCACTTGTGGTACGCGAGCACATGGTTGGTGGTACGCAGCGTCGCCTTCCTGCCCCCCGCCTGCCTCCCTCCCTCCGCTCCTTCCCAGCACTTGCTGCTGGAAAACAAGCTGCTTGGCGGCAACCTGCCCTGCAGGAACCCTACTGAGGGCATGCGAAGAGCGTAGGCGCAGAACGAGGCCCCGCCCTCCCCAGGGACTCATTGTGCAGCAACCGGCTCGAACTCTTCTCGTGCGGGATCCATGTTGTCCTTCCCCCAGTAGACAGAGCCATCTACTCCCTCAGCAGGTAGGCCTCCTTCTTTCCCCCCTTCTCTCTCTCTCTCTCTCTCTCTCTCTCTCTCTCTCTCTGTGTTGTGGCCTCTTCCCTCTTTCCCCCCCCCCACGAGCTTGCGATACCCCTCACGGCCCTGTACGTTCCTGGGCTTCGGCAGCAATGTGCAGTACTGTGCGGGCATCGGATGGCATGCCAGCATCCCTTGCGCAGGACCCACCTGATTGACCCACAGGGCGCAGCCGCGCCTTCCAAGACTCCCTCTGGGCGCACAAGGAGCTGGGCCAGTTGGTCCTGCTGGCACTCAGGACTGCCCTTTTCACCACCTTCTCCCTGCCACTAATCGTAAGTAGCTGGGGGGGGGGGAGAACTAATGGGAGAGGACAGACAACAAGGAAAACTGCACCCGAGAGGCCCCATCCAGGGCAGCCGATCAGCTGGAGACTTGGGATGATCGGCCCTGACCTCCGCCAACAGGCTCCAGTCCAGAGAGAGGTCCTGGCGGGAGATAAGAAGGGACAAAGAGGGAAGGAAAGAAAGAAAGGGAGGGAGGAAGTAATGAGGAAGTCCCAGATGCGGGGCAAGCCAGGGAAAGTGGTGTGTGTGTGTGTGTGTGTGTGTGTGTATGAGAGAGAGAGAGAGATCCCCAGCTGCAATTCCTGTGCTTTTTGGGGTGAGGAGAGAGGATTCCCAAGGTGCCTGAAGTCAAAGCAGAGCTCAATTAAAGTCCGTTTTGCAAAGGGGAAAAGCAAAACTGGAATCTCCCTTGAGGGGTGAGTTGTGCAAACTGCGGCAGCACAAAAAGTAAATAAAAGCCCTGCTTTTTGGGCTGGGGAGGGAGGATTCCCAAGGAACGTCGCCCAAAGTCAGAACACAGCTCAATTGAAGTCCGTTTTGCAAAGGGGAAAAGTGAGAACTCTCTCTCTCTCTCTCTCTCTCTCTCTCTCTCTGTGTGTGTGTGTGTGTGTGTGTGTATGAGAGAAAGATAGATCCCCTGCTGCAATTCCTGTGCAAGATTTCCTGCTTGCAAAAGGAAGGGACAAAGAGGGAAGGAAAGGGAGGAAGAAATGAGGAAAGCCAGATGCTGAGCAAGCCAAGGAAAGAATGAGAGAGAGATAGTGTGTGTGTGTGTGTGTGTGTGTGTGTGTGTGTGTGTGTGAGAGAGAGAGAGAGAGAGAGAGAGAGAGAGAGAGAGAGAGAGAGAGAGAGAGAGAGAGAGAGAGGGGGGGGCAGGCAGGCAGACAGACAGACAGACAGACAGAAATCCCTGGCTGCAAGTTCTGTGCAAGATTTCCTGCTTGCAAAGGTAAAGGTAAAGGTTCCCCCGCACGTGCGTACTAGTCGTTTCCAACTCTAGGGGCCAGTGCTCATCTCCGTTTCAAAGCCAAAGAGCCAGCGCTTGTCCGAGGATGTCTCCGTGGTCATGTGGCCAGCATGACTAGACGCCAAAAGCGCATGGAACGCTGTTACCTTCCCACCGTAGTGGACCCTATTTTTCTACTTGCATTTTTACGTGCTTTCGAACTGCTAGGTTGGCAGAAGCTGGGATGAGTAACAGGCACTCACTCTGCTATGCGGCACTCGGGATTCAACCCACCAAACTGCCGACCATCTGAACGACAAGCTCAGCGTCCTAACCCACTGAGCCACCACGTCCCTGCTTGCAAAAGGAAGGGACAAAAAGGGAGGGAAGGAAGGAAGGAAGGAAGGGACAATGGGAGAGAGGGAGGGAAGGAGTGCACCCACCCCAGTCTCACCCCCCTCCACCAGAGACCCACGGATTCCCCCCCAAGCACCCTGCAACCTGAGGGAGGGAGGGAAGGAGGAAGGGACAAAGAAGGAGGGAAGGAAGGAAGGAAGGAAGGAAGGAAGGAAGGAAGGAAGGAAGGAAGGAAGGAAGGGACAATGGGAGAGAGAGGGAGGGCACCCACCCCAGTCCCACCCCCCTCCATGAGAGACCCATGGATTTCCACCTCACAGGCACTCTGCAACCTGAGTGATGAGCTCCCCCCCAGCCATTCTTCCTTGTCAAAAAGTTGCAAAAGATGATCACATGACACTGTGACCATCATAAGTATGAATCAGTTGCCAAGCATCCGAATGTAAATCACATGACCCTGGGGATGCTGCAACAATCATAAGTGTGAAAAATGGTCATAAATCACATCGTAACTTTGAACAGTCACTAAGCGAATTGTTGTAAGTCGAGGACTACCTGTATCTTTTTTTTTCATTTGTTTGGAGCAGGTCATGTTTTTGATACCTTGCTGGGCGACTGGTGGTACTCGGATGTTGCCATATCCTAAAAGTGGTACAATGGGTGAAAAGGTTGAAAATCCCTGAACTAGAACAAAAAGGGGGAAAAAAGGAAAAAAGTGATGAAGTACAGGTAGTCCTCGACTTACAACAGTTCGCTTAATGACTGTTTGAAGTTACAATGGCACTGAAAAAAGCGCCCCCCAAGCCACAGCTGAGCAAGACACCTGCCTGCCCGCCCGGCAGTACTCTTCCTCCTGTCTGAGGTTTTCATTGTTGTGAGCATTTCTGTTGAGGATTGGCAGCAGGGGTGGGGTGGGGGGGTTATTTGGTTTTTAATCCCCCCCGTCTGCTGGGTGGTTGCAGCAGGTTTTGGTCACTTCATATGACCCTGGGACACTTGTGACCGTCATAAATATGAATCAGTTGCCAAGCATCTGCATGTAAATCACAAGACCCTGGAGATGCTGCAACATTCCAGCTGATCGGCGCTTCTTTTGGGCTCAGCAGAAGCACCAGAATCAGCGCTGAGCTCCAGCTGGAGCCTGGCGCCGATCCTGGAGCTTCCGCTGAGCCCTGACAACCCTGCAGCTCCAGCCGTCTCTCGCTTAGGCTTGTGCGGTGCTGCCAGTGGTTCAGCTCATTCCCCTCCCCCGTTACCACTTTACTAGGATCGTCACGTACCACCTGTCAGGTGGTACCCGTACCACTGGTTGAAAAGCCCTGGTCTAGAACTTGGAAATACTTCTACATCTCTGGAGAGCTCTCATTCATTGGAATAGAGTACAAAGTTCTGTATGTAAATGGTTAGGCTGCATAAGAGAGTGTTATATCAAATAGAATTTAAGGCTTTTTATTATTTGTAGTGTGAGATGAAAAACATAAATTGGTTGCAGTGATTTTCCTCCTCATATATTAGCAAATAGGTTAGATACAGATGCCCCCACTCAATATATCAAGGAAAATAACTTCCATACCGAGCCAGGCTGTGGCAGTATCTTTCAGCATTTTCATTGTGCATAACAAGTTTCCCACACTGTTTCTACTTAAAATCCTTAGGAAAAAAATGTAAGTAATTAAATACTATAATGTCTCTGCAATATTAACAACACTCTTGGCCTTGCATGTTATTAAAACAAATGTGCTTCATATAAATAAATGCTATGTGTAGATAGCTTAATATTGAACATTTCAACAGGGATATGGAGTTAGATTTAGATTGTTCTTTTCTAATACATCTGTTAGTAACACACGCACATGCACACACACACAAACACATGAGTTTGGTAACATTTGCTCCCTATCATGCATGGTACTAAAATATAAAATATTATTGTCACTGTAAGAATTTTTAGTTGGCTGTTTTGTGAAATAAACACTCTCTCATTTCCCTTGCTGTCGTATCAAGAGATCGCACTGTTTTTAAAATAAATGTGCCATCATATTTTGAAATTGTTTGGTAGGTCACTCTGCTCCTTCCAGTAGATTTATTGATTCTTCCAATGATTTACATTCTTTGACCAAGTTGTTTTCTTTTTAAAGAGATCCAATCCCTGGCTGCCAGAATTGTTTTCTTTTTCTTAAAAAAACTTGTTTTGTTCACATCTGTAAGATGGTCTCTGTAATTTTCAATGAATTGAGCAACAAATAAGTATTTCCTCTTGTAAGCTTTAAAATGCAGATCCCATTTAAAAGTATAATAATGAGTCTGAAATGTTTGGAAGCCACTGCATCCAGAAGTGAATTCCTTTATTACTGTTTTGTTGTTGAAGGAGACTTTGTTGTTAGTAAATGGCTAATGTCTTTGGTGATTTAAGCAAGATTGTCACTGAAGTATGAAGTACATTTTCAAAGTGATCTCCCCTCCCCCCCTTTTTAATGTTATACTTACTAGTTATTTTTGTTTTCCTCCATCCTTGAATAAAAAAATAGGATTCTGGAAAGAAAAATTCAGGCAATTTACATGGCATTTATTCAACTTGTGCAAATAACTACAACAGGTTAAATGGACAAATCATTTGTCCATTTTGATGCAAGAACAGAAGAAGGTTTGTGAGGTTTTTGCTTAGTATTGTTTCTGGTATCAATTCTTGGCCAGAGCTGGAATGTGTAAATCACTAGGACGTCAGAAGTATGACAACAAACATGGCTACAGTATGAAGCTCTTTGTCAGGTTACCAGGGTTGTCTCTGCCTTTTTTAACATCCTGCACCAATATATGAAAGAACATGAAAAGAAACCATTTAGAAACCAGTTTTTCAAGCAGAACTTCTACCACAGTGTTTTTATATGGACTGTGTTCTTAAATAATTTCTGTCTTACTTAGATTAAATACATATCAGAGCTATTGTGGCAAGGGATCTCAAATTGTCACAATGCAACTTTAGGAATAATTTGTTAGCTCATGAGCCACAGAACTGAAAGCTTTTCATGCATTAATATGGAAGTCTGTAGCCAAATGAAAAGTGTCATGTGTGATTAAGTGTAACTTTATTAAATAAAAAGAACTGTATTGTAAGGGAACTTCAAAACATTGTCATTTCACTTCGGTCACTTAAGTCATAATGTTTTTCATTAGCCATAGGTTCAGTATTTAGTTTTTTTTTACTGGGTTGTGGCCCCCAGGCTATGATTTTGAGATCCCTGCCGGAAGGATTATACTGTTTTTTATTACAGCATGAACTGTGGGACTACAGACAATGCATTTGATTTCTCCCCAGTATATTTGTATTGCTTCTTTTCTCATATAAACTTTTCCTTTCCCGAGATCTCCTCCTTTACTTCTTATATTGTGTGAGTTAATTTTCACTCACATGCAATGACTGACTCCTCTTCGCATGTTTCCCACGACATTGTTTAGTGCCTTCAGAAGTGCAGGAGGAGGTTTAAGAGGGGGTCTGTTTTGCTGACAGATGCTTTTCTGTCAACAGATGGACACAGTTGGATATAATTCATCTCCCCCTTTTTTTTAGTTCATATTAACAGGGAAGGGAAGAGAATATTACCCCAGGTTAACAATAAGACCCAAATTCATTGCATTTACTCCCAGTACAAAAGTCTGCTAGTCCTCTCCAGAGCTGTTGCTATATTTATTTGGGAATTAGTCCCAGCGAGTTTAGTGGGATTTGTGACTGAGTAAACATACAGGGATTGTAGTGTTAAAAAGCAGCAATTTCAGCATGATGAAACCTGATATACAATTAATGTATGTTTTATTTATTCATTTAGTCCATTTACATCCCTGAAATTCATCCTTCCTCTTCATCTCCCTTTTACAGGTAGTCCTCGACTTTGGCCCACAATTGAGCCCAAAATTTATGTTGCTAAATGAGAAATTTATTAAGTGAGTTTTAATAAATTTCAACTTTTTTGCCACATTAGTTAAGCAAATCACTGCAGTTGTTAAATTAGTAACACGATTGTTAAGTGAATCTGGCTTCTCCATCGACTTTGCTTGTGACAAGTTTGCAAAAGGTGATCATGTGACTCCGAGATACTGCAACTGTCATAAATGTGAGTCAGTTGTCAAGCATCCAAATATGAATCATGTGAGCATAGGAATGCTGCAACAGTCATAAGTGTAAAAAATGGTCATAAGTCACTTTTTTCAGTGCCGTTGTAACTGAACAGTCACGAAGGGAACTGTTGTAAGTCGAGGACTACGTCTACAATAATAACAAGATTTTAATTTCAGCTTCACTACTATCAAAGTCCCATTAAATTGGAAAAATGATATAGAGAGAATAGTTCCCTTCGTGGGGTAGAAAGCCTTTGCCACTCTGCATTAATGTGCAATATTGAACTAGAATTTACTGAATAAATTCCATAATGTTTTTCATTTAGATAAGTATCTGTCAGTTTTCTGTAACATGTTATAGTCCAGCCTTGTAGTCTTCTCATTCCCATCCCCCAGAGCCAACATGGGCTGGGTTAATGGTGTTGCTAGACATTAATCATCTTGCTTAGACAAAAAAATGACAGTATAGCAAATATATGTATCAAATAGTATTTAGTTAAGGATTTCATGTATGAAAAATTCGCCTCAGTGTACTAGCTTGATGAGGGACATTTAGATCCTTTTTTTCTGTAACGCAATGGATCAAGTGTGAATGCCTCTATTTTAATTGTTTAATGTAAGAAGGAGGACATTAGTATAATAGTATTGTAAGATCTTGATAACTAACTGTTCGGTAATTATCCTAAAAGTAATAATTCATTTAATGTTTAGAACAGAAAGTGGATGTAGTTTGAGAGAAGGAGAATGGGTAACCTTAAAAATGTAATTCAGTCCTGTCCTATTCTAATAACAAATCTCTCTTACATTTTGAAATATTCTGTTTAAAATTATATAAAAGTGTGATTTCTCTTTACATTTGTTAGTTTTTTGTTTAAGAAAAATATAAAAACTAAAAAGCCTTAAATAAAATATACCTAGAAATAATTAAACACTTAAACAAAAAGAAACAAACAGCAAGAACTTGCTTACTGAAGACACTCAGCTTTAGGCAGAAATTCTGGATTTATTAAATTTCCTTATTTAATATTACACATTGGAAGCAGGAGAACTATTGTTTGGGACCTGGGGAGTCATCTGGAGAAATAAAAAATAAAATATAGGAACACTGAACTTTGTGTATTTTGAAATTAAATAGTCAAATTTTCATTTAAGCACTTTATTGAATAAAGTCTCTTGTTTTACAAGATTTTTTTTAGTTTTCTATATTTGCAGTCTCCAATTCAATAATCTATATGTCTATATTTTTCAAATTATTATTATTTTTCCTTGTGGCAACTGGGAAGAACTATTTCCATGTCTTCCTGCCAGTAGATAGCTCAGAAGGCACCATTGGCTTTTCTAATACAGATTTTGGGGGGAAATATCTATTAAAATTGACAATTAAATTATAACTGTTACTGATATTTTTTTTCTCTACTTCATGTCCAAATATTAACACTTACAGTAAGGAGGTATATGGCCCCAAATCTTCAAAATACATGTGTTTTGGTTGAGACACGCATTTCCTGGGAGGATGGTGTACAGTGCACCTTTGATATCCTGAGTATGGTAGATTTTTGTTTGTCATTACTTGCTGTGTGCATACACAAACAAACATACACACAACTCCCTGATACTAGATAATATTCAAGGATACTTCAAGATATCAGTGCAGAACTGCTAGCTCATATCGAATCAACATAGACTCCTATTTGCTGCTTATTCACTAAGTTACCTATCTGATGCATGAAATTTTTAGGAAAAGTCCTAGCAGTCTCATCAGTCCATATTTGGTCTAGTGGTATAAATTTAATAAATTCAATTCAATTCAATTCAAAGACACCGGGTTAGAAACCAGGAGAATGTGTATTCTAGTTCCATCTTTAGGCATGAAAACCAGTGGGTGACTTTGGGCCAGTCCCTCTTTTTCAGCCCAATTCACCTCATAGGATTATTGAAATGGAGAAAATAGAAGGAAGAAGTATTAGGTAAGCTTGCTGCTTTGAGTTATTTATAAAAATAATAAAGTGGGATAAAAGAGCCTTGGTGGAGCAGTGGGCTAATGCCTCCTTAAGTAACACCAGCTGCCTGCAATTAGTGCAGGTTCGCATCCCACCAGGCTCAAGGTTGACTCAGCCTTCCATCCTTCCGAGGTAGGTAAAATGAGGACCCAGATTGTTGGGGGCAATTAAGCTGACTTTGTAATAATGTCTCTTGGGGGGGGGGCGAAAGCCCTAATAAGCAGGCATATACATAGAATGAAGTCTATTGCTAAGCACATTGATTTGTGCTTTAAATTGTAAGCCGCCCTGAGTCTTCGGAGAAGGGCGGGATATAAATGGGATTAAAATAAATAAATAAACTCTTAACAATCAAAAGGATTATTTTTGTTACTGTAGAAAAGAAAAAGAAGATCTAATAGCAGGACAGTGCATTTTTATTGGTAGCTAGAAACTATCTGAAATAATTCTGGGAATGTAAACCCCTCCATTGAAATGTTTCTTCACCCAGGAAGCATACCAGAAGATTTTTGGACGGGTCATGATTTCTAAGCCTAATTTGCCTCTTCTGATAAGATTAATTTTATCCTTGCTTAGCCTCTATGTAAACAAGCTCCATCACATGAAATGTCATAGAAAAGCCACCTCGTTCTTCTGGCTGGTGTTATATTGAGTTGTGACAGATCTGTTTTGAAAATAACACAGATGTGCAGTCTCTAATTTCACAGTTCTACATAACTTTTTTTTTCTTTTAAAATGCAGATTACAGCTAGTAATCTTGGGCATGTGCTTTCAGGAAGTCTTAACTTGTAAAACAGGAAGGTTTTAAAAAAACCTTTAAACACAAAGGACCTTGTCCCTTGGAGAATTTGAAAAGAAAATGATGTTAACAGAATAAGTATTCAACCCTGTTAGACAGCAAATCTATGGGTTATTTTTAAGCTAATTACTCAGAATTAAACAAAAGGCTTAATGCCTTTTCCCTGAACAGGAGCTGAGGTCAAATTAAATGAAGCTGAGACATTGTTTTTGTTGAACGTTCAGGCTTAAACAGATCACATTTGGCAGGGTTGGAACTGTGCCTATGGTACAAAAATTGTACTAAGCAACAGTGATGTGTTTGATTTTCGAAAACACTTGCTTATGCTGAGAGAAAATGCAGATGCAAAAAAGACTACCGTACTTATGCTCTGTTTCTACCAGTCTTCAGGAGTTCTCAGCACTTCTGTATAGATGGAAGACAACTACTTACTAGTAATCCTGGACTTTATCAGCAAATGAGCAGTGAAACTTTTAAAGTAAACCATGCATATTAACCCCACTGTAAAGAGTTAGCATGAGCAAACACAGTGTATGTTCTGGGAGAGACTAAAATGAACACAGATGTTCTGTAATGTCAGATGTTTGATACAGTGATCTAAAGCATTCTTAATTCTATATTCCTTCTTATAAGAAATACTTTAAAATGTAACTCACTCTGTCTCTTGTCTCTGCATGCATAGAGATGAGATATATGTTTACATTTAGATAGAGATACAGATGTAGATAACCAGTGTTTAGAATATGCTTTAGTGTTCACAAGAGTTCACAAGCCAGAAGAAATATTTAAACGGATTTGATAAATGATTACTAGAAAATGTGTAAATATAATACCAGATAGTGCTCAACTTATGACCACAACTGAGCCCAAAATTTCTGCTGCTAAGTGAGAAATTTAAGTAACTTATGTTTCATTTTATGACTTTTCTTGACACAGTTTTTAACCGACTCAGCACAGTTATTAAGTTAATAATAGGGTTGTTAAGTGAATCTGGCTGCCCCATTGACTTTGCTTGTAAGAAGGTTGTAAAAGGTGATCACATGACTCTGGGACGCTGCAACCGTCATAAATATGAGTCAGTTGCCAAGCATCTGAAGTTTGATCATGTGACCATGGGGATGCTGCAATGGTTGTAAATGTGAAAAACGGTCACTGTTTTCAGCGCTCTTATAACTTTGAACAGTCACTAAATGAACTTGAGGACTACCTGTGTATGAATATTGAAATGAATGATTAATTCTGATCCTGTTAATTTGAATTTGTTTCAGAATACAAGTTAGAAAATTGTAATTTAAGGATGTTTAGTATTAATTATTATTAGTTAACTCATCTAGGGAATTTGGAAGGCTGAGGATGGGCCCGAACCCAGCTCTTCTCATTCCTAATCTACAATCTTAATTATTTCACCATACTGATTAATTTTGAAATGAAGAGCTTGTAAAGGAAAATGCAGAGTGATCTTAATCCTTTGTATTAAGAATATGTTGAACAAAGTTGTTTTGCTATTCTTTTATCTGTTTTGCACAATATTTATTTCAATCTTTGAAATTCTGTATATTTCATTTGCAGAACTGTTCCCAAATGTTACATCATAGCATGCCTCAGTTTTGTAGTGAAGTAGAGTTGTCATGTAGTAGCCAGTTGAAAAAAATAGCATGATTTCAGTAATGACATCTGACGAGTGTGCCTGGGTTTTGTTTTTTTTGTGTGAAACAAGAACAATGGAGCAAGAGTCAGAAGTTCTATTGCAGGTTTAGGATTGGTTTGTATGTGTGTCTTTGGCTGGTTTCCCATCTTTCCCATCTTGATTGAATTGTCTTGAATATGTGGTCATGTAGGTTTGAACTTTAACTTTATCAGTACATTTTGCTGGAATTTCTGGAATAGGAGTAGAATATGAATGAAAATTGTATCGCCTTGACTGAAAATAGCTATAATTACTTTAAGCAGTCATGTGACCCCTTCCCATCCCACTTGCCCTCCAAATTGTCATAAACGTAATTGTAGTAGCTGGTCTTTAATATCTGAAAGTTGCTTTTCCTGATTGTTAATTAGTTTATCTCTTTAAACTTTAGGGGAAAGGTGTTTTTTTTGATAAACCAGTAGGCATAAAATATAGACTTCCTGATTGTAATCTTATAGCATTATCATAAACTGTTTTCGATTCCAGTTTTCAGTATCATGAACACAGTATCCTGTGCAAATTAATTCCTTTCTTTCAAAGTACACAGTTTCATGAGAATAAAACAATACTGTTTATAGTATAAGATTTCATGTATATGGGAGTTATAATACTTGTGTCTTGAATGCTAGGCTCCATGCTTTTTTCCTCATCCAGATCATTATTTTGTCCTTGTTTTTAATTTTCCCTAACAGGTGTCTTTTTAAACATACCTTCATATTAATATTTGTATGTGTACTCTACAGGTAAAAAACCATATCTCTGCAGTTTTTCTGGAGAAGATGCATCTGGGACAGCCATACAGCTCAATCAGGCAAGAAACAATAGAGAAAAAAATGCTGTGGAATCTAAACCAGAAGTGCTAAAGGTGACAACTACACCACAGGACAAGATCAAAGAACCGTTTCCAAAATATGTGGATTGCAAAATTTACCCTGATTCAAAGGCGTCAGCATTTCAGCAAAGTTGTGATTTTCCTTGTTCCAGTAAGACTGCCGATGTGAGACTGAATTTGCAAAGTCCATTGGAAATTCAGCAGAAGCTCACTAAAGAGAGCCTTGTAGAGATGAATGAACATTCTGTGCTCAATAAAGATACAGAGATGTCTGAAAAGACTCCATTAGATCTAAGTGAGAAATCAACTAGGGCTGATTCATGCCACACAAGTTTTACCTCAACCTTGCAGGCTGCTCTGATTGTCCACCGATGTCCTTACTGCAGTCATAAAACTTACTATCCAGAAGTCCTGTGGATGCACAAAAGAATTTGGCACAAAGTTAGTTGTAATTCTATGGCTCCTGCTTGGGTTCTTCAAAATGGATTCAAGAGCATAAAACATAATTCTGTTTTTATGGCAAGAAGTGGGCGCACTGGACCACCTCCTGTACTTGGTGGGAAAGAATGCCAACCTTTGCCTATAGCCAGATTTACACGTACTCAGGTGCCGAGTGGTTTGTCAGGATCCAAAAATAATTACTCTGATATTGCTGTATCTCCTAAGCCTGGGGCTATGGCAAAAGATGTACCAGCCCCTGGGGGCTGTGGTCTGCAACCATCAGCTATTGATGGATATAGACCACCCAAACTTAATCACACTCACGAACAATACAGTACAGTAGCCCAACAGCCCCAGTTAAAATCAAAATTTGATGTGAACGCCAAATTGATGCAAACGGGAAACTTTAGCAGAAATTCAACGCCTTCCCATACAGTGATATCTAAACCTAGTCCACAGCCCTCCAGTAGCAGAGAAACAGAAAAGTATGTAGTCCCTCAAGTAAATGCTGGATCTGCGCCTTTAATCAAGCATTGTACTCCAGATACAGGAAAGGCCAAATTTTTATCTCCATCTCAGTACCACCCTCTGTGTAAAACTGAGCCATGCGCTACTCAAGAACCTCCATCAATGCCTCAGCAAGAACGTACAACCAAGAGGGAAAGTGAAATGAGAGCATTGATCAATTGTACTGGAGGATCCAGAGCAAGTCCTTTGATGCAACCTCAGCCTGTTGCAGCAGGACCCCCTCCACCTGTACATTCCACCAAACAGGAGCCATCCCCTGAGGGGCATGAGAAATGTTTGGATATTGTAAACATCTTAAAGACCTCCATTCCAAAGGATCTGGCTACTTTCTACCAAACCTGGGGTGCCAATAGCCCTGTAATGGACCGTGCTGGTAAGAATCCTAAGAACTGTCTTTCCAGCATATTTTTAAATTCTTAATTTTTTTCTCCTCCTAACATAAGGAATTCCACAAAAATCTTGTGTGGTTTCTGTCTGTGTTTGATAAGGTTATATCTCCTATTTAACTGTCCTGTCCTGCATCTGATCATTTAGGTGGCTTACCTGGGAATAACACTGCTATTGAACTTAATGGCATTTCCTTCTGATAAAAGATCTGTAAGGTCTCAGTGCTAAAATTCTATCTGCAATTAAGTGCTGGATTCAGTCCACACACACACCCCTGTTTTTTTTTAAAAGAGGGGGGGATGCTTGAAGAAGCTTGGGAGAATTCCCTCTACATGAAATGCTCAAACAGAAGTTACAATATTAGAGATTTGTATCCAATCTAAAATAGGGGAATTTGTGTGAGAAATGATTATTTCAAGAAAATTGCAGCTTTATTGAAAGTTTAGAGTGCAAGGGATTTTCAGAATTCACTGATAGATCTGTGTTTTGGAGATGAAACATAATAAAACATTGAAGATAGAAAGGAACTAATAAAAAAATTCAGTATTAGGACAAAATAATTTTGGCTAGGTTTGATGTTCGTTGGATTTTCAGTCTCTAGTTTAGCTGCTAAAATCAGAACAGTAATGTCTAATTTGCAAAGGCCCCTTTCTGTGTGATAAATTTGAGCACAAGTCTTGGGAATTTGATAATTTCAGATTGATTTGAAGGATATTTGACTCTGCATATCTCAGTCCTACCAACCCTGCACCATTATTAGTCTTCATTTCAAATGGTTATGAACTGCAAGGTAGATCTTTTATAGCAAGCAAAAAAATTATATAGAGAAATATTTTCAGGCATAATAGCAACTATCACTTTAATATTTAAAATAGGAATTTATTAATGTCTATTTATTAAATATGCTGAGCCTTCATGTGTATGATATGATAGCAATAATGAAAGAGTGCTCCTGAGCATATGCAGAGCTGTATTTCCACTGTCAGGTTACCAGAATTTCATAGCCAAAACCTAGGATTAGCAATATCTGGTGGGCTCCCATGACAGCAGCAGGAGAAAGCAAAGAAGATCGAAATTCTGGAGAAGATTTTGAATCTAGGCTTAGCTGGAAATCTTGACTAAATACAAGGCTAAATATAGCATTCTCAGAATTTAAGATAAATTGATTTAACCACAAGATAAAAGAATGCAGCATTTAACATCAATGACTTGTCTTCCCTAAGTGATTTATTAAAATTTACTTTTTTTTCTTGTTTGCCCAGTGTAAATATTTTTGTTGCTTAGTCTCCTAGATAAATATAGCTCATTTCCTCATGAGCTAAATTAATACAGATTTAAATATTAACCAGCTAGAAAGAATAAGACCCATTTTGGGAAAATTCCTTGCAAATGTGCACATACCTTGAAGATTTATATAGTAGGTGTATTCGACGTCCATTGAACAAAAGGAAATTACAGTATGTTTGCCAAGATGTAGAACAAAGAGATAAGTATTTGATCAGTTTTATCCAGGGCAGCTGTTGGTAAGAAAATATCCTTAAAATATGGCATAAACATTTGATTTGTAAAGGATACTGTAAAACTGTAAGCAATTATCTGTAAAGAGCTGTAGGGCAGTATCTAATAAGTTGCTGAGAGTAAGGAAGTTGAACTTGAATTATTACCTAGGCCAGAGGTGTCAAACTGCCGGCCTGTGGGCCGGATGCATCACCGGGAAACCACGCCCACCCCATTGCCGGCAATGGCAAAAAAGCTCCGATATGTTGCATGACGTCACATGACATCGCATGTTTGACATGTCTGACCTAGGCAAAACGGTTGAAACATTTTTAAGACCCGAGAAACAAGCTAATGTTCAAAACAGCTTGGACAAACATGTCCCTAATCCACTGAATGATAAACTAGTGGAGAAACAACACAATCAGACTTGCAGGATTTTGTTCTTACAGCCAATCTCAATACAAGTAGCTAGTCTTCCTGTGGAATGGATTTCTTGGTCTGTTCTATCTAGTGGAACCTGCCTAAAAAGTTGCAGTGAAAATGTATATTCATTTATCTTACATATTGAAAACATTATAAGGGCCCCTTCTTATAATGGGGCTTCTACTACATAGGTGAAAAATTAGTTTTTTTAATTTTGCATTTTTGAACTAAAACTTATGAACTAAAACTTAGTTTTTCAAAATTCAGTTTTTCGGACTCTTCCCCATAGGAAAACATGGCATGTACAAAGCCTGTATACAAAGATTTAGGAAAATAATGCATAAACATGCACCCTAATAGACAAAATGTGTTCAGAATCTGAACATTAAGCAAACTTGGAAACAAAAAACAAGTTTATTTGGAAAATGACCACGGAAAATACAAAAAAAATTTGATTCAAGACAGGAATAAGATAAAAGAAAAAAAAGAGAAAATCAGATTGACAAATAATAACAGTGAGAAGCCACTGTGACAGATTTACTTATCGGTGACTACTATTTGGCAGTGCCTTTTATGTGGTGAAGTAAAATCCACTTGCATTGTGATAATCTGTTCTTTGGTTCTTCCCACGTCAACATTGTTCCATTTCTGGAATAACTAATGCCAGGATCAATAACATTTTTCTGAAGATGATTTTTTTCCTGATATTAATTGTGGGTAAGTAGGAAGCAATCACATGTTAGCCAGTTCCCACATTAAGGCAGTAGAACGCCTTGATTTCAAGTCTTCCCAGATTATTTTAGCCATAATGCCATGTGCTGCAACCATAACAAACTCTCAGATGCTGATAGCAATGCCATTATACAAGTTAGGACAGCTCTCATTAACGGGACACACTATATAGGTAGTCCTCGACTTACAACAGTTCATTTAGTGACCATTCAAAGTTACAGTGGCACTGAAAAAATTGACTTCTGACAGTTTTTCATACTTACCACCATTGTAGCATCCCCATGGTCATATGATCAAAATTCAGATATTTATGACATTTGCAGTGTCATAAAGTGAACAACTTTTTCGACCTTCTAACAAAGTCAGTGGGGAAGCCAGATTCACTTAACTAATTTAACAACTGCAGTGATTCACTTAACAACTCTGGCAAAAAAGGTCGTAAAATGGGACAAAATTCATTTAACAATTGTCTCACTTAGCAACAGAACTTTTGGACTCAATTGTGATTGTAAGTCGAAGACTACCTGTAATTTCTTAGCATGAAATAAGTTTGCTAAGGAACTAGGTAAGCAATTTAAGCCAAAGACTCAGGTTTTGTTGCTAAATTAGTCATGTCCCAAGTACCATGCAGAGATACACATGTGCCATTGATCTAGAAGGAAAATTGTGGATGCTGAAACAGAAAAAAGCAAGAATTTACAAGAATGCAAAGTAAGGAAAATGCATTGATTCATACATGTATAGACTAGGGTAAGAGCATAATTGTTAAACTAAAGTAGCATAGTAACTTCATATTCTGTTTTAAAAGTAGAACATAATCACAAAACAACTGAATATTTTCTACAGCACAGTTGTACGGTATTGTCAAATTCTCAATGCACACTCGTTGGGCAGTGAGTGCTTTCTGCAAACACATTGGCTTTGTCAATCCTAGTAATAAACCTAGGAATTCAAAAATTTGTCTTTGTGTTACTTCACTTTTCATTTCCTTTTCTGATCTGCACTGAATCCATGGCCAGCGCAGATCTGCTCGTGTAACAGTAGCCACTATTTTGCTTTATCAAAAATCTCATTTAATGCCTGGAAAACTTCACTAATTATGTCTTCATTCAACCTTCACTCAAATTGGTCAGACTTTGTAGACCTTAGAGTTACTTTATCTTTTTATTTGCAGATTGTCTTATTCAATGGCATTTGTTTCCTCTTCTCCTCCACTTTTCTTCTTTCCATATACATATGAACATACACTTAGGAGTCTTATTCATCTTTAATTTAAAATATTCAGTGTACTTCTTTGCAATAGAACTTTATTGCTCCCTGTAGAGCATTCCCTTATGAATGCTTTAGCATGCAGTAGAATTGGGGCAGGTTTGGAACTTTGGCTTTTACATTTTAAATTGTCCCTCTGTTCTCAGGAGATAAGTGCACAATTTTGTTTCCTTCTAGTAACACAGCAATTTTCCAATCCCTTGGAGAAATAGTTACGAGTACCACCAGACTATCAGTGCAGGTTATTAGCATTTGTATTGTGTTGGGCGTTCAGATGCTTTCTGCTTTCTTAAGAATGTTGTTAAGAAAACAGCACCCCCACAAGAGCAAGCCCAGCCTTTCAGATTCTTCAGGGGTTATTTTTCTATTTTACTATGAGTGTTATTTACAGCTATCATAGTATTAAATGTGACACAGGCAGCATGGCAATTATCCTTTCTAGTTTCACAGGAATTACTCTGATGAGCATCTGAAATTTATGTAAATAAAAGTGAATAATATTTATACACACCTGCACCCGTCACTGATGAAGGTATTGTGATCTGTATAACAAGTTCTGTGTAAAGACATTTTTAAAACATTAATATTGTTTCTCTTCTATCATTGATCTTGCCTATTATCAGAATTTTTATCATTTATCATACACTGTTCAAATGCATCATCAGTGAAGGGTTGTTTTTTTTACATAATGCATAAACCAGCAGTCAATAGGCTGAATAGGCACATTTCTCTCACACACACATAAGCAACAACATTTTTTCCATTATTGAATTAAACGAAAGTTTGCTGCCACAGATATAATGGGAGATATTTCTTTAGCAAATCAATACAACCTTTATACATGTGGGGTTTTAGCCAGGAGTCCTCTTTGATCATGTGATAAAAGCCATTTTGTCACGAAACGTAACTAATAGAATGCCAAATATGGGACATATTCAGTGGCTATTATCTGCCGTCCCCAATTACCTCATGTGAATTAATCATACCTAACACTGATCTCATAGTTTAGTGCTAATCATACACAGTATCATTATAAAATCTCCAGCCATGGTTTCTGAGCAACTGCCTTACGATGGCTCTTTCGACATCAGCTTATCCACTCTGGTTCCAGATGTGGTTCCAGTCTTGAATATATACCCTAATTTTCAGGTTATAGAAGACAACTAGTTTTGCTGACCTACATCTACCGAATGGCTATTTACAATGATCAAGCTGTATTTCATTTAGTCATTATTGAACTTCTTGCTGATAAACACTGAAAATCTTCCAAAGAACTTGAGAGATTTCCAGAGCAGAGCTGAAAATCATATTTTAAAGCATTTCCTACCTTTATTTTTGGAGTCAGCAGTACAACATTCTAAACACATTTCTGGATCATATTGGCGAGGAGATTCCTATGTGGGATAGTTGTTATCAACTTGATTTTAAACTTCCCTTTGCATTTTTTCCTATATATATTTGTTTAATTACTTTAACATAAAGAATTAATGAATAAATATTTCCTTGGATTATTTCCTCTGCACGTATCTGTTAATGTTATTGCTTTCCTTTAGAAGAGATTGTTCTCAAGCTTTCCACCTGCTACTGTCTTTTTCATGGAAAAATAGTCATTAAAATATCTATCATGTACAATTGCATTTCATCAGTTAATTTAAGAAGTAAGTAGATGACAAAACGTGCCACAACATAACAGAAATTGGTATAACTGGTTCTTGTGCAAAAAACTATTTTTGGCAGATTTGGCTTATTAGTTGCCCACTACACATAAGGTTTTGCATTGATATGAACAAAATCCCTAAATTTGTATGATGGCCTGTTCTACATCTTAATGACAGTTTACATGGATTTTTTTATGGAGATAAGCAGTGAAAAAAATGTTAGTGTGGCTTAGGAACCAAGTACAGTGCAACTGGAATAATTCCCAGTGTACTGAGAATTTTCTATCTAGGCTAAGAACCATCATTACTAAGTGATTTAGTCATAACAATCAAAAGGCCATAGATTGAAATGGCAAATGTGAATTTATTGCAATTAGCAACAATTATATACATTTAGTCAACAGCGAAGAAAACCAGACACCTAAAATGTATATATCAGTGGTTGTTTTTTTTCAGTATTAGCTGAAAAATGTGCCTGGTTTGATTGGATGAAATAAAGCAGGGACACTTCCAAACATTTCTCTAAAGTGTTTCTTGTAATTGCACAAGCTGTATTTGATGTCTGCTGCAATAGAAACTCATCTCTGAAAACCTATTGATATAGTTTGAAATACTGATGCAGCATGCAATGCATTCCACCTTAGTCAAAAAGGAAGGGGTTAAAAGTATTCTTAGTTCTTTTCTGTAAAAACACTGTCGTTGCTACTTTATCTTAACCATGGGATGTCATTACCAGTAAAAAAAAAAAACAACAGAATTACGTGCACCTCACAAAATTCTTTGCATGAAATCATTTTACTGCTTCTCTACAAGTGGATTTTGGTAAAGGTTATCTAGAATCTCCTCCCATCCATTCATCCATCCATTTGTTCTGGAGGAAGGTGAACAGGCTGAAAGAAGAGGGCTTATCACCAGGAAAATGATCGGGAGAAAGGAAGGAAAGAAGCAAGGGCATGGATTAGCACCCTAACACAAGACTGGTTTTATTTTTTTCTCATTGCTCATGCCTCACATTTGGAAGTTAAGACCGAGATTGGGAAACTGGAGTAGATCTCTGAAACATACATTAATTCAGAATAGCAATTTCAGATACAAGAACAAACCACAATGAACACACATAGCAAGATTTACAAACCAAGTTCAAATCATGGCTACAAATGTTTCTAGTCAATTAGAACAGAGTAGGATAGATAAAATTAAATACTTCATCATCTTCAGCACTTAACACTAAGGCAGCATTCTCATGTATATTATATGTATATATTGTTTTTAAGCTGCCCAGGGTCACTGAGAGCAAGTGGGTGGCCATATAAATCCAATAAAAAACAAACAAACAAATGTAAATAAATAATGTGGCCTCGCTGTTTGCATGTGTATGCTTGCGTGCTTACTATAAATGTTTCTGGATTGTTTTTCTAAAGGACAGTTTTTCCCAGGGGAAGTATTTTCAGTTGCATTATACAAAGCTAGATATTAATGTACAGTAGTTGGAATTGATTTGTATGCTAACTTAAAAGCCGTACAAAGCATACATTTTATTTCTATCCTTAATTTTCTCTTTTCCTGCACCAAGTATTCTAGAAATCTCATTGTGACCATCTCTCTCTCTCTCTCTCTCTCTCTCTCTCTCTCTCTCTCTCTCTCTCTCTCTGTGTGTGTGTGTGTGTGTGTGTGTGTCTGTGTGTGTGCACGCGCGTGTGCGCATATGTGTGTGTTTTAAGACGGAATATTAATACCAAAAAAGACCTTTCCATCCCTTTAGCAAAGATTATATGAAACGTCTTGAAAAAATAAATAACCCAATAAAAGTCAAATGTGTCCTTTTTGATCACAGTAAAAAGACACAGACCCGCCCTTTAAGTCAGATACTGTAAACTGACCTTTGGGGGGAAAAAGAAGAGATTCGAGTCATTTTCTATATATGCTAACTGCCTAGAAAATCCTTTTACAAAAGGCTGGCAAAGGATGCTGCCTTGTGGTCTTAAAATGTCCATAATGACACTTTGATTCACAGATGTCTTCTCTTTGGGCCTCGCAGATCTGGGGTCAGAATTGTACCAGTAGGCAGGAAAGGTAGGGCTAAAGGTCTGATCCATTTATGATGGCTTCACTCATTTTGCACTTCTCTCCAAGCCTGCCCCAGGGGTGGGGGGTGGGGTCTGTAGGCTGAGGGGCAGTCAAGCTCTGGTTCTACTCACTTCCTATTATCCATATGACTTGTCTCCACCACACTGGAGTCACTTTGATTTGCCAAATGTACTGCTTGACAAAGCGGGATGATGCTGAAAAGTGAATCCAGCTGCTATGAAAAGTGCACACCTGACATGCCACTCCTGGTGCGGGCACATCACAGGGAACATTTTTTAATTCAATGTAATTTATGCATTCTTGCAGTCCTGTGTGTGTGCCTGGCCTGTCAGCCGGTGCCTAGATGAAGGCTGACAGTTGTTATCCAGGGCCTGAAGGTAATCTCACATAATGACACATTAGACATACTAATGATGTTTTCCTCTGGCATATTGTTTTCTTCTCAACTTCCCTTTCTCCTCTCTTTTCCCTCCCATGCCCCCCTCCCCTTTTCTCTCCCCCACAGGGATGCTTAGGACACAAACGCGCCAAGGAGACTATCTCTGCGTAGAGTGTGGGAAGGGCTTCACACAGCCAAGCCACCTCAGGACCCACATGAGGTCTCACACAGGTATATTTCCTTACGTGTCTTCTGGTGGGATGAAGGGACGCCCCTAACAACAATTACGTATTAATTTCCTGGTCACCAATCTATGGTTTTGATTTTTTTTTGTTTCTTTAAAGCTTCACCATTTTACACCATTTCAGATTTGATTAGCATTTCATGTTCCATTTCAAGTACCTGAACCCTCCTCGCCTCTCTTGCAAAACGTTGCATTGTTGATTAAAATGATTTGCAGTTTTCTGGGGTTTTTTTCTTTTTTCTTTTTTTAAAAAAACCTTTTAATTAGAAAGCAGAATACCCTGGAATGAATATGCTAATGAAATCTGTTGCCGCTGGCATAAATTGAAATCAACCTCCCCCCTTTTTTTTTGAACTGAACAGAAAGCTTTCTTTCTCCTTGCTGTGGACTCCAATAAGTCTGGGATTTGTAATTGTTTCTTCAAAAACCTTACTCCTCATCCCACCCCTTAGAATGGTCCAGGATAAATTTCATATTTAGAACTGGGGAACCTTGCAAGTTAAATCTAATAGCCTGTCTGTACATCTTCATAACCTCATATGAGGAGATGAGACTAGATCTGTTTTTTTCCTCTCATTTTCTTTGAAGAAGAGTGAGTGATGCATGCATAAGACATTTTGCTGCAAAATGACAGAGGCCAAATGGTAAGTAATTCAAGAAGCGGGTCCCTTTATGTACACACTGATAATTAATGTTGTCAGTGATTGCTTTCTTCAGCAGTGAAGTCTGAATTAAAAAAGGCAGTGCCCTTAGGTTCCCATTAGCAGACTCTCTTACAGTAAGTGTTACGGTAAATTGGTATTTTCCAGCTATAGGCAAAGAGTTGGTGTCTTTGCTTCTTCCCATCCTCCCCTCCATGTGATTAATCTGTAATGGAGTCAAATAATGTACACACACTAACGAAGCTTGAATGTTCATCTGTTAACAAGCCCCCTTGTTCCCACAGTGGTATTTGAGTCTAATGGACTCCGAGGTACTGAAGTTCACACCACCTCCGCAGATGCCCCAAAACAAGTATGTTTTACAATTAATTGGGTATTTGGTTTTTAATGTGATAGTCGGGGGAAAAAGAAAGTTGCGTGGAGATACTCATCAGTAAAGCACTCACTGTTTAGGTAGCTAGAGAGTAAATAATAATCTTGCCTCTGTTTATTATATTTTTAAGAAAAACTTAAAATGTATGGACACCCTTGTTCATATTGACTAGAAATTATGATCAGTCTATTGTGATTACCAGTCAAATGCTTATATTGAAATGGAGAATTTTTACACTGTGCACTGAACAGTGCATACAGTTATATTGTTTCCAAATAGATAGTTTAGTATACAGGTAGTCCTCGACTTACAATAGTTTGCTTAGTGACGGTTCAAAGTTAAAAAGGCACTGAAAAAAGTGACTTATGACCGTTTTTCATTGCAGCATCCCCATGGTTACCTGATTTACATTTGAATGGTTGACAACTGACTTACATTTATGACCTTTGTAGTGTCGTCGGGTCATGTGATCCCCTTGGCCGACCTCCTGACAAGCAAAGTCAATGGGCAAGCCAGATTCACTTAACTATTGTGTTACTAACTTAACAACTGCAGTGATTCACTTGACAAATGTGGCAGGAAAAGTCTTAAAATGACAAAGCTCACTTAACAAATTTCTCACTTAGCAACCTAAATTTTGGGCTCAGTTGTGGTCCTAAGTTGAGGACTACCTGTATTCCTAGTATATAACTAGTTTGGAAATGGGGCAACAATCCAACTGTGTTTTTCTGAAGAGTATTCCTATCATGGTATTATATAGCTCTTTACCTTTGAAAGATACTTTTCTTTCAATCTGCGTGGACTCTGTGTGGTGGTGTGTTTTCCTCTGCTGACTATATACTATATTTTCCTTTCTTGAGAATGACCTGGCTGTCCTTTAAATTTTCTTTATTTTCACTAATGCTGTAAGCTGTCCTGAACATTTTTCTTACTCTTGTATTTTTTGGGGGGTGGGGGTGGTTATATTTATTGCCAGTCGGTGCCAGATAATTTTTTTCTCATAACTCATCCATGCATATGTGGAGTTAACATCTTTCACAAGCACTTGCAGTTACTAATCCATGTTCTTCCTCCAGTCACTTATTAACTGTTCGGGAAGCACTGTTATTAGTATAGCATCGTTTCCGCGACAGTATTTTTTGTCTGTCGACCAATGAAACATGTGCACCATTGATTTGAGTATGGTAATAGTTTGTGTTGGAATTGCCATAGTCTTGAGCTGACTTAGAAGGGCCTGTCCATACATTATATAGATAATAGGAGGTAATGTGTGCTCCAATCCGTGTACTGCAGTACATTTACCAATGGAATCATTAACAGTATATTGAGGATTTCTATTTCTTCTCTGTGTCTTTCCCCGTTTTATGGTTTGTTCCCAATAAAATCCAGTGCCATAGCTGGCATATCTAAAGGATGGTCTATTTACATATGAACATTTACCTTCAACCATAGGAACGCCTTTCAGATGCTGTAAATTGGTGTGATTCAACAGATGCCCTACCCCTTTCAACATGTATAAATCCCATAAAGATACAGAACCCTGATTGCTGATTGTGCCTGACATTTTGATGTTGTTCACTGCTCCTCCAGATGTCCCTGAATGTGGACCTCCTTATCCTCAGATGGCTGGCCTACTCCTTTGATTGTTTTCTCCATGTTGCAGAGACCTTTTTTGGATAGGCCTTCACCTTGTTTAGCTGAAAGATATTTTGCTGATTTCTTCTTTAGTTTTCTCCTTTTTATGTCTTTATGTGTTGTTAGTTATTTGGTATCAAAACCTTTATAAATAATGCCCCATGTCAATCGGATTTTCCTAGTAAGAAAATGAGATGTCCTGACTGGCATTTCCGTATCTTGTAATGGAAAGGAAGGCATTGTAGTAGTAAAATCTGAGGAAAGAATTGTTATTTACAACAGAAATTGGCTGGAATATATGCTTGGTGCTGGAATGAGAGCACTATACTAGTCAGTATTTGAAAACAATTTGGAAAATATTTAAGCTTAATTAAATTATTCTTCTATTAGAACTAAACTCAAAATATTGTAAGAAAATATACCAAAATGAATCAAATGTAAGCAAGGTAGTTACAAAGTAAATAAAAGGTGGAGCAATGTGCTTACAAATTATTGCAAGGGAAAATTTGACATGAACACCTTAGATAATACATTCTTAGATTTATTTATTTTAAAATCAGGCTGATTGTATTAATATTTTTATAACCCATGCAAATATTCATACTTTTCAGAAAAGAAGAAAATGATGAAGTCAAAAAGAAAATTCAGTCATTAATTTTATAACATTTTTAAAATAATCTGTCCTCATTATGTAAAATAGTAGTTTTATCAAAGAATGAAATTTCAATTTAGAATGCAGTAGAACTACCAACTTCAATATTTTTCATTACACATTGAAAATTAATTTGCAAGGATATTTTAGTGGCATGTGCTGTAATATGGCAGAATTTTTTACCCCATGATTAATAGATTATTTCTGATTATTGTGAATGTTATTTCTTAAAATGGTTATGTTGAATTTAAGAATTCCATTAATCAAAATAATTCATAATGAATAATTGGCAGTCTAATTTGTCTCCTTTAGAGTTGTGAATATTGCAGTACAAATAATGAAGAAACAAGGCAGAGGAAGGCTGTGTTTCTTTCCTTTAGCTTAAATGATGACATAGTACTAAAAGCCTTACTTTTTAGCGGAATGTACACATACATCCATTTATCTCCATCATTATCATGATTTTTATTTTAAAAATGACACATTTGTTTCTAGTATAGACACCATGCTACAGCAATATCTTCTGAGATCACTTGAAGAAAGAGAAAGACTGTTGAGCACTTAAGGCTAATTCCTATACTAGAGAGATGTGACGGGTTTTGGGTTTGTTTTTAAAAAATTCTTTATTGCACAAACCAAATTGAAATGAGCATAACTTGCAGCAAGAGTGTAGCTCCAACACTCATATTTTCTTTAGTACAAAAAGTATTGTTGATCTAAGGGAGGAGGTGAGGGAGGATCCCTTGCAGGGTCGTGCCGAGGAATTTAGTCAACATCTGTCGGATAAAATCGCTCGGATTCGGACCAGTTTGGACTCCAGCTGGGCAGAGTCTGGCGATCAGGACACGGGCGGTCTTGTCAGTGTTATCTGGGAAGAGTTTGATTCTGTGACCCCTGATGAAGTGGACAGGATTATGGGAAGGCTGAGCTCCACCACATGTTTATTGGACCCGTGCCCTTCCTGGCTGGTTTATGCAGCTAGGGAGAGGACACGAGGCTGGCTCCAGGTGGTTATATCTGCTTCTTTGAGTGAGGGTTATTTCCCCACCGTCTTGAAGGAGGCGGTGGTGAGACCTCTCCTCAAGAAGCCTGCCTTGGACCCAGCTGTATTGAACAACTTTCGTCCAGTCTCCAACCTTCGCTTTCTTGCGAAGGTTGTTGAGAGTGTGGTGGCGCATCAGCTCCCTCTGGTCCTGGATGAAGCAGATTATTTGGACCCCTACCAATCGGGTTTCAGGCCCGGGTACAGCACGGAGACGGCATTGGTCGCTCTGGTGAATGATCTCTGGAGGGCTCGGGATAGGGGATATTCCTCTGTCCTAGTCCTATTAGACCTCTCGGCGGCTTTCGATACCATCGACCATGGTATCTTGCTGCGGCGCCTCAGGGGATTGGGAGTGGGAGGCACAGTTCTTCAGTGGTTCTCCTCCTATCTCCTGGGACGCTCGCAGTCGGTGTTGGCAGGGGGGCAGAGATCGGCCCCTAGGTCTCTCGTTTGTGGAGTTCCTCAGGGGTCGGTTCTCTCGCCTCTCCTGTTCAACATCTACATGAAACCGCTGGGTGAGATAATTCGTGGTTTTGGAGTTGGGTATCATCAATATGCCAATGATATCCAACTTTTCTTTTCGACCCCAAACCACCCCAGTGATGCCCTCGCTGTGATGTCCCGTTGCCTGGAGGCGGTTCGGGTCTGGATGGGGAGGAACAGACTTCAACTCAACCCTGACAAGACTGAGTGGCTGTACATTCCGGCATCCCGGGACATTCAAAATGTTCCATCTCTTTCTATGGGGGTGAGCTCTTACCCCCCGTGGATAGGGCTCGCAACTTGGGAGTCCTCCTAGATTCACGGCTTACTCTGGAAGATCATATAGTGGCCATGACTAGGGGGGCTTTCGCCCAGGTTCGCCTGGTGCGCCAGTTGCGGCCCTATCTGGACCGGGATGCCCTGTGTACGGTCACTCATGCGCTCGTGACCTCTCGCCTTGACTACTGTAATGCTCTCTACATGGGGCTTCCCTTGAAGATCACTCGGAGGCTCCAACTGGTACAGAATGCGGCCGCGAGAGTTGTCTTGGGAGTTTCCCGGTACTCCCATGTTACACCTTTGCTCCGCGAGCTGCATTGTCTTCCGGGTGAGGTTCAAGGTCTTGGTCATGATCTTTAAGTCCTTACATGGCATGGGTCCGGGTTACCTCAGGGACCACCTGCTGCCGGCGTCAACTTCCCTCCGCCTAGTACGTGCCCACAGAGAGGGCCTCCTCAGGGTGCCTCCGGTCAGGGAATGCCGACTGGTGGCCCCCAGGGGGAGGGCCTTCTCTGTGGGCGCTCCGGCATTATGGAACCAACTGCCGGTTGAGCTCCGGATGGCATCAGACCTCCGAACCTTCCGCCGCGGGCTGAAGACCCACTTATTTGAATTAGCTGGTCTGGCCTGATGGGGGATTATGGGTTTTTAAATTGGTTTTTTAGTACTTTATTATTGTTTTTAACTGGGCACTGGTTTAATTTCTTTTTAACTTTTGTATCGTTATTTATATATGCCCTGTGAACCGCCCTGAGTCCCTAGGGAGAAGGGCAGTATAGAAATCAAATAAAACTAAACTAAAAACTAAACTAATGAAAAAAGATCATGACACCTGGTTTCCTCTTGTCATTTAATTACACTATGTGCATCTTTTGCCACATCTAAATGTACCTGATTTTTTGCATGCTACAGATTAGAATATAGAATGTTCTTTATTACTGGCCAAGAGTGATTGGACATACTAGGAATTTGTCTCTGATGCGTATGCTCTCAGTATGCATACAAGTAACAAAGTGATAAATCGTAAGTTACAATCATAGATCTTAAGATACAACCAACAAAGTGAGAGTCATAAGATAGGAGTAGGCAATCAGAAGGATGAAGATAATAATAATAATAATAATACAGTCCTACTGCACGGGTCAATATCCTTAGACATACAACAGTGCTGTGGAAATTAGATGTTAAGCAGAGTGATGGCACAAGGGAAAAAACTGTCTTTGTGTCTGGAGGCGGTCCGGGTTTGGATGGGGAGAAACAGGCTTCGTCTCAATCCTGCCAAGACTGAGTGGCTGTGCATACCGGCATCTCAGACTAACCAATCTTTTCCATCGTTAACTATGGGGGGTGAGGTGTTACCTCCCGTTGATAGGGCCCGCAACTTGGGCGTCCTCCTGGATTCACGGCTCAGTTTGGAAAATCATATAGGAACTGTGGCCAGGGGGGCTTTTGTCCAGGTTCACCTGGTGCGCCAGTTACGGCCCTATCTGGACCGAGATGCCCTACGCACAGTCACCCATGCGCTCGTGACCTCCTGGCTAGACTACTGCAATGCTCTCTACATGGGGCTGCCCCTTAGGACCACTCGGAGGCTTCAGCTGGTGCAGAATGCAGCCGCGCGAGTTGTGATGGGAGTCTCCCGATACTCCCATGTAACACCTCTTCTCCGCAAGCTGCATTGGCTTCCAGTTGCCCTCCGGGTAAGATTCAAGGTGCTGGTGATGACCTATAAAGCCCTAAATGGCATGGGCCCGGATTATCTAAGGGAGCACCTGCTGCCAGCGTCAATTTCCCATCATCCTGTGCGCTCCCACAGGGAGGGCCTCCTCAGGGTACTGCCAGTCAAGGATTGCCGATGGGCGATCCCCAGGGGGAGGGCGTTCTCTGTGGCCGCGCCTGCCCTATGGAATCCACTGCCAATGGAACTCTGGACTGCCCCCGACCTTCGTTCATTTCGCCGGGACCTAAAAACCTGGCTCTTTGAGCTATCTGGTCTGGACTGAGGGGTTTAATGTTTTTAAATTGTGATTTTAATTTTTGCGGCTAGACTTAATTTAATTTTATTTTAATTTTATATTGTATTGTTTTAAAATTTTGCCTTGTAAACCGCCCTGAGTCCTTTGGGAGTAGGGCGGTATATAAACCGAAATAATAATAATAATAATAATAATAATAATAATAATAATAATAATAATAATAATAATAATAATAATAATAATTGTTTTGACATGCTTTGCCCTATAGTGGCGTCCTATGGGAAGGAGTTAAAAGAGTTTATGTCCAGGATGTGAGCGGTCTGTAGATATTTTATCAGCCCTCTTTCTGGCTCATGCAGTATACAGATCCTCCGTGGAAGGCAGGCTGGTCGCCTGTTTTTTTCTGCAGTCCTAAGTATCCGTTGAGGTCTATACTTGTCCTGTTTAGTTTCTGTTCCAAACCAGACAATAATAGAGATACAAATGATAGTGTCAATGCTGCTAACATTGGATGTTCCATGACAGATAGATTCAATAATTCCTCTGTAGAACTTTGTCAGCAGCTCCTTGGACGGTCTGAGCTTTCTGAGATGTGCTTATAGCTTATGTTTTTCACCACAAAGACAGGTTTCCAAGCATTAATTAGGTTGTCTTGGTAGTGTTCTCAACCATGTGGTTTGTGTAATCCAAGCAGAGTAGTCCCGTGATTCTTCCATTATTACAAGAGATAAGTGGTATAGTTCTTGAATTGGCTAGTGCAATCCTTTGAAATAATATTAATGTGAATTTATTCTGCCGGTCACCATGTTTTTGCTTTGTTTAGGTTTAGAACAGGGGTAGGCGACCTTGGCTCTTTTATGACTCGTGGACTTCAACTCCCAGAATTCCTGAGCCGGCTGGCTCAGGAATTCTGGGAGTTGAAGTCCACGAGTCATAAAAGAGCCAAGGTTGCCTACCCCTGGTTTAGAAGATCACTAGTGATACCGTAACACTGTAGTCTTTACACAGGCTAACACTTTCAAAACAATAAAATTACCTCCTGAGTAGGTTTGTTGGTTAGAAAGAAACTGAAGACAGGTTTTCTAACTTTGTAGTTAGCTGAACTTTGAAGGGTTTCAAGTAACATTAGTGGCTGTCTGTCTGCCCTTTGGGGAATATTCAACCATTTGATATAAAGCTAGTGTTTGCAAGCCTTTCCATCAAGTTTAAGAACATGTAGTTCAATCCCTGATTGAAAGGTGTTTAGTTTCTACCCAGTTACAGTGACTTCACCTACCTGGCATCTTCATTATCTCAGTGAAACTTTAACATTTTCCTTAGCTGCAACCTGTAATGGCTACTACAGTTTGTCTCATTTTCCATGTAAACAGGGAAACCTTCCCCAGTATTTTTTTTCTTTTTTTAAAGCTTTCCGCTCTCTGATTTCATTAGCATTTGCTTTATGATAATGGGAACCTCATACAAGATAATTGCATTTTCTAATTTAGCATGGGGGGGGGCCTCTGCTCCAGTCACAGAAATACAACTGTATGAGAACAGAATCCTTAGCTTTTGGCTATGGCCACCTTTTCCGGTGTGACACCCCCCCCACAGGAAATTCTTCTCCCTTGCTCTGCTTAGAGAAGAATTCTCATTTCTTCCCATTTACTATCACAGCCTCTGGCCTTATCTTTCAGATGTTGTGGGACAGTGATAGCTTCTTCCATGTTTTTGCTGCTTTTAAGTGAGCCTCCTCTGGGAGTGAATTACAGCTGGAACTGTGGTGTGCCCCCTTCCTTGGAAATTTCTGATTAGGAAGGCTGTTCCCCATAAATACTTTAATTACATCCCCAAGCCAAGGTCTTTTGCTCCATTTCTTTCTCTTTTCCCATTCTTTTTTTTCTACCATTCATACCCAGGCAAATGGGATCATGCAGTTCCTTTTTTCCCCCTTCCTAACCACAGAACATCTAATCACATTCCTCGTTGTACCCATAATCTGTCCCATCTGTTTGTGTGTGTGTGTGTGTGTACATAAGATGTCTTAGTGGTGTGTTTTGAAGTGTGTGTGTGTGTGTTTAATTTAATGATTAACATCTCCTGAGGTAGCTGTGAAAAAAATACAAAGCATTTCTCATGGTTTATTGCATGAAATTCAGCATATAACTAAATATGTTTTATCACATCTCTCACTCCGTTACCATTTATGCATTTCAAATATATGGCAGGCTGCACAGATGCTTCCTCCCTCCCCTAGTTGCCCCCTTTAATTTTGTTGCAAATCTTCCTTTCTCACAGCAGACTTTGACTAGCAAATGTCATGAATCTTCGGCCAGCCTTAATTAGGATTTTTCTAAATCTATTAACAAAGGACAGATACTTAATACATTATGTCAAGCAACACTGGCTTTTCGTTAGCTTTTCCAGGAGCTCCATAGGCACAGCTTGAAATTTACTGGGAATATTTTCACACGGTGGTTGGGTCCTATGTTGTGTTAATTTAAAATAGTCTGATTCCCTTCACCAGGGTTTTGGTTTAAGGTTAATGCATGAGTGTAAGCTGTATCTTGCCATGCTGCTTTTAATCATTAGCACTGAAAGTCACATTGTCCAGACATTCTCAGAATTCCATTGCCTTGAACTGCAAACTTACCGGTATGTTTGTTCACAATTTTATGTTGAGAAACATTGGTTTTCAAATAGCCCTTTTGGTTTGTTTGTGTGTTTTAACACATAGTTAATTTTTATTGGATAGACATTGGTCAAAATTGGAGGGATTTAATGCCTTTATGAAAACTGAGTTTTATGTGGCTGTCTAACATAAGCATTGAATTTTATTATCAGTGTGAATTTGTTTTCTTTATTGCCCACCCCTGTTATTTCTAATAATATGATATAGTTACACCATGCCAACTTTTTTACCAATGAAAAATAGACATCGGGGGTGGGCAGCTATGGCCCCTTTTTGACTTGTGGACTTCAACTCCCAGAATTCCTGAAGCAGCCATGATGGCTCAGCAGTTCTGGGAGTTGAAGTCTGGGTCCTAAAGGGGCCATAATTGTCCACCTCAGTTATAGATGATAATATGCCTTATTTAATTGAACAAACTCTTCTATTTAAAATGGCCGCTTTCATTCTTTGGGATGTCCACTCTAAGTTTGAATTTAAAGGTAAAGAAACTGGGACAGTCAGTAGCTGGCATATGTTCTCTTTTACCTTTTTGGGAGTGACAGCTAGTTTTTCACAATATTGAAGAAGATATCACACTTAAGTTACACTCATTCTTCAATTTAGAAACATTGTTAGTTAACAATAGGTGGTATTTTAGCACATCTTTGTTATGTGGTTATTTTCTCACGTTAGACAACAAACTACATTTTTTAAAGTTATAATTGAGCTAGTCTTTGAACAATTTGGGATGTATATAAGGCTACTACAAGGGGCTAAATCATTGCTTATGCTGCAAGGAGAAGGAAATTTAGAAGTCATTACTATCAGCAGATGGATAAACATGTTTGAAAAAAGGTTTTTTTTTTAATCCATACAAAATTCCTACAGAAAAGAATTATGCTTTTATGTTAGATAAGATACAGATATGCTAAACAAGTTGAACTTTCTTTGAGGAATTTGAAATTAAATTATTGGAAATTGTGAAAAAGCTGGTTAATTGTTGGCACATTGCCTGAAGCAAGATAGCCAATAGAATATAATTTCTGATGTAGTAATAGAGGTTGGTCAGAGATTTAAGATCTCTGAATCCATGAAGAATTGCAATATGAAGATGCAAAATTCCACTTGTAAATCTTTCAGAGGTGGGATAAAAATGTTATCCGTTTGTTTGTTTGTTTATTTTAGTTTGGGGAGTAGGCTTAAGGAGAGACAAAATGAAAGGTGAATGACAAAAATTAAAATATTTTTAAAATTATTTTAAAATTAAATTGAATTGTTGAATTGTTGAATTATTAAATTAAAATTTAATAATTAAAATTAAAATTATTGTTAAAATTATTTTAAATTTTGCCTTGTAAACCGCCCTGAGTCCTTTGGGAGTAGGGCGGTATATAAACCGAAATAATAATTAATAATAATAATAATAATAATAATAATAATAATAATAATAATAATAAATAATAATAATAATAATAATTAAATTGAATTGTTGAATTGCCCGGCAGTGAATTGTCCTATGGCGAGTTGGCCATGGCAAGTTGTCCCATGGCAAGTTCACCATGGTGAGTTGACTGCAGTGAGTTGTCCCATTTTGTCTTGGTTTATAGCAGCTATCAGGCCTAGTGAGGTTTTAAGGGAATGCTGCAGAGAACAGCGTCTCTGAAGTGTATTTCAGCAATCACAGAACTTTTTCTACAGATAAAGAGGCTTACTTCTGTTCATAAAATAAACACAACATGTCATTAAATTGACTGCTCACATTTTGGGTTATTAAAAATTACCGAGTTATTCCTCTTTTGTAATAGTATTTATTTAAGCCAAAGACACAGTGGTCCAGGTATGTCCCAGTACAAAAAAGGAACTTTACTCCAGACTTGTCCTATTTGATGCCCTCCTAGAGTCATAGCCAGTTGTATGCAGGTAGTCTTAGACTTAACAGTTCATTAGGTGACTAATCAAAGTTACAACAGCACTGAAAAAAGTGACTTATGGCCGTTTTTCACATTTACAACCATTGCAACATCTCCATGGTCATGTGATCAAAATTCAGACACTTGTCCATTGACTCATATTTCTGACAGATGCTGTGTCTGGGTGTCATGTGAGCACCTATTGTGACCTGACAAGCAAAGCCAATGGGGAAGCCAGATTCATTTAACAACCGTGTTATTAACTTAATAATTGCAGTGATTCACTTAACAGTTGTAGCAAGAAAGGTCACAAAATGGAATAAAAGCCACTTAACATCTGTCTTGCTTAACAACAGACATTTTGAGCTCAATTGTGGTAATAATTTGAGGACTACCTGTATTAAAGGTAAAGGAATTTGCCACTTGGGTGATGTAATGAAAATAGAAGTTTGTTCCTTTTTAGGCTCTATGTCGGTTTCTTTCTATTTTTGTGATTATGGGCAATGAAACCAGTCAGTTGCCTTTATTCGTATGAGTCACCATGGAGCATCCATGAACTTTAATCCATACCAAATTAATTTAGGAAACATCATATCATTCAATCATAAATCCCCTCAGATACTATAAAACTTGGCTCTCTGCTCTTCTTTCTAGTCTTTTATCCTTCTTCTGGCCATTGTTAACCTTTCCTCAAGTACTCCTTCAGTCTCTATTATTTGCTATTCTAATGTAGCATAGAGTTTATAGGAGCTTGATGGGGTCTGCTTTCTTCAGAGGTGATTAAAAATCATTCATTTTAATGGATTAGGTCACAGTAATAATTTGTAATGCTTATAAAAAGGTGGCTAGGGCTATTTATTAATTATTAAATGGCTCAACTGTTGTAGTGTACAGAGCAGGGCAGCAGCGGCTATTATGGGAAATAAGAATAACAATGTGTTTTGCTTCTTCTTCTTTTTTCCGTTTAGGTGAGAGACCATTCCAGTGCAGATATTGTCCGTACAGTGCCTCTCAGAAAGGGAACCTAAAAACTCATGTCCAGTGTGTACACCGGGTCCCCTTTGACAACAGCCAGTACCCTGACCTACGGTTCCCATCACCTCCAAATAATTACTCCATCAACCCCTTAGAAGGCCAGCTGGAAAACATCTTTACAATCTCTCCAGTCCCTGGAGCCACTGTGCTATAGTGAGACTCAAGCTTTGCGCTTTGCTAGAAGAGTGATGTCTCTGAACTGTTAATCATTTTAAAATAAATGAAGAACCTACCCAAGATATATACAAATTGACATAGTAATCAGTCCCCACAGTTCCTTATTTCCTTTATAATAAACAGAAGAGCTGGCAAGCTTTGGGGTAGTGCAAAGCATATATATTAATCAAGATAACATTTTTAGACACTGGAAAAATTAAACGTCATATATTTGGAGGATGGCACTGCAACAGATTCTTCCCTCGTGGTGGTTTGAAGTTTTATTTTTATTTAAAGAAAACACACGCAGGGTGGATTTGGGAATGTGGGAAGGAGTGATTAAGCAACTGTCACGCCGGAAATGCAACTTAAAAAAAAGAAGGAAGGAAGGAGTCATTCAGCGCTGTGAAAGCCAAGCTTGATGAAGGACAGAAGGGACAAAAGGGAGACACTATCATTCTGCAGTGAGGTTGTTTCATGATAGTTTGGGGACCACTTCCATTTCCAAGTGGGCTGATCCTTGACTGCACACCATTAATAGTATGTGAATATGGAAATTGAAAACACTTCTTAAGCAATGCTTCTCTTCTCACTTTGGCAAGAAAAAAACAAAAAGCAGCTGGTCAAACACTAAGAAGAAAAAGGGAAAAAAGGCTTCTGTGTTTTTCCTCCCCTCCCCTCACCCACCCCCACCCCTGGTCTCAGGGCCTTCCTGTTTGTTTAATTTGCTTTTTCTTTCTTTTAAAATGGAGTTTTCCATGATTTGTCATGAAGTATGTATGCTTTTAAAAATTAGATTAAAAAGGAAAAAAAACCCCAGCTTTTTAAAGCTGCCGATTTAAATGCTTGTAATACGTTTTAAAAGCAGAGGCTTAGGCAGATCTCTGGTTTTATGATGCTGGAGATGACTGCATTTCTGTGCAGCAAGACAAGTACCTTTCATGGATCCTTCTAACTTTTGGAGAGGGGAAAAAAATAATCACTTCTTTTGTGAAGGCAAGCTTCCCTAATCTAGTGTTTTCTAGATGTGCTGGAATTTCCCAGAATGCTCTGGCAAGCATGGCTGTTGGCCATGGTGGCTTGGAGTTCTGGGAAGTGCAAACTCAGCAAGTTTGGTGGCACAGGATGATACGGCACGGTAATGACTGGAGTAACTGGGAGAGAAAACGCGCTTTATATACCTCTTCTACAGTAACTTTAAAATACAAGTTTTTAAAGGTAAGAGGGAAGAAGTGACAGGTTGTTCACACAGTGTCTGTCTTGTTCAAAAATCTATTCCACGTGTACTTTTTTCTTCTCTTGCTATGACACTGTGTGATGGTAATAATTCAGAGTTTCAGATTTTGCACATACAATTTTATGCATCATCATCATCAAGAAAAAAATGCCTTGAAAATATTTGTGAATGTTTTTCTTTTGCAAAAAAAAAAGAAGCTTTACTGTTTTTTTTAAATTGTAACATTTTTGTAAAGGCAGGAAATGGATTTTTAAAGAAAACTAGCACGCTAATTATATTTTTCAAAAAAGCAATAATTTTACATGTACAGAAATAGCACTAATCTTTTAATACTGATGGAGAGCAACCGTTTACTTCTACAATAATGGGATAGTGCTTTTTTCCTAGAAGATGGGGTTACTCAAAGATTTTTTTAATATGTATTTTTTTCTGTTCTGATTTTGTGTTGTCTATATTTGAATTGGGATTCTAATTGTTGCAAGTTACTTGACTGTTCTTGCCTTGCTGTTAACTATAATGCAGTTGTAATATTCATATATAATTTACCAGTTTGGAATTTTTTATTTTATTTTATTCCTCATACTTATGAACCAGCTGTAGGTCAGCTGTAACCCTGGATTAGTATAAAATGTCTCTGCAGATGTTGTGTAACTGATTAATCTGTTTTGAAGTTACCTTGCAGAATTTCAAGACATATATATTCCAGACCTCCCCTTTTCCGTCTCCTGCATCCCACTTCATCCTCATTTCCTTCAAATCATCTCTTTTCATGAATCAGATAACACCAAACTATCCCTAACTGATCAATTAGGGATCCATAATCAAGTGCTACATTTTCCTCCTTCAAGCACTTATTTTCCTTATTTTAAGTAAACAGGTGAGGATTCAGGAATGTCCAAATTTCTGCTTATCTTCCCCCCCCAATTATTTGAGTGCCCCATAAAACTATCACAATTTTTGTTGCTAGATTTGTGTGTGTGTGTTTTATTTTTAAATCATGTTTGGTGAGTGGTGTCTTTGATTTCATTAATTCTTTTTTTTAATGTCTTTGCGAGCTGATCTAGAAGGATCTTAGTTATTATTTAGAGCTTTAGAGCTTTTCCTGAAGATTGTCTGACACAAAGAGAAAGGGCTGTCATTGCCATTACTAGGGTACTAATCAGCAAAGTTTACAATCATCACTTAGCTTCACGAAGAACAACAGCAGGGGAAATCAGTTTAAATAATTATATGCTGTGTATAGCACAGAAATGAGATTTTCACTTAATTAAACAAGAAATGGGGAGGGAGAAGGGGAGCTGTCATTAAAGACCACCATATTACGTGTGAATTCCAAGCTTTGTAATTTCCTCGTTTCTCATCCATATTGTATCAATTTGTTAATTCAGTTAGATCCTAGTGTTTAGTATGATTTGTGCTCTTATTTATTTAGCGATTTGGGTTTAAAGTAGCCTTTTTTTGGGGGGGAAGGAAACATGATAATTTTGTAGCATGACACATTTTTGTAAGCCATCTTCTGACTGTTACAGCGACTCTGCTACCTCTGTCAATCTGTTTCTTTTCCTTAACAGGTTTTATACAGTGTTGCAGTCTAATGTACCTTAGACAATAAAGGTTCCATAATGAGCAGTGCAGATGGTGTCTCAGACATTGCTCTCCGTTTTCTCCTTTTATTTCGCTTTTCCAATACAGAAACAGGCTTCTCAGCCATATGAATCTTCCCCCTTTCTTGTCCCTATGTGAAATGGAATAATGTCATCTTTCAAAACTACTACATTTGTTCTCATTTCTATATTCCTGAGAATATTTCTATCGCAGTTGTGTTACTGGGGAAAAAATATACCTTTGCAGATTTAGATTTTAGTTTTGCAACCACCCCAAAGTATATTTCCATTGTTTTTTTTTAAAGTTGGGGATAAAATATGTACACTATTATAATATCAGCAAGATGCCATTTTAATAGGCAGAACATCAAAGTTTTATGATCAGGTTGCCACACTTAATGATAAAAGATTTGTTTGCTGTCCGGTGCCCTCTCTTAATGGTGACATGAGTTTTACTATGTGAAAAAGGAGATGGATCAGTTTCCCAGAGGAAATATAACTGTAAAAACAATTTAGTAAAGGAAATGAGAAAGCTGAACCAACCATTTAAACCTTTATACAACCAAACTACAGTAATTTGTCTGTTCTAATAAAAAATAGTAAATATTAATGTTTTATTGAATCTTGAAAGGATATTGAGAAATATTTATACAGCAGAAGGCAGATGTTACCCCAGTTTTGGGGAAGAGGGGAATTTTGAACAATGTGTAAGATTCAACCTTCAGAGAGCATCTTTAGAAATATTTTTTTCAAATAGCATAGATTTAAAAAAAATAATTTGTCAATACTCATTTTTTTCTAAAAAATATTTTTTCAAGCAGCATTCTACCATAAAAAAGACTTTCTGTGATGTAATTTGGTTTTTATTAAATTAATGCTTATCGCAGTCCAAATGTGTTGCTCAAAATAAAATATACTTCCTATTTCAAAAGCAAAATTAAATTCTATAAACTATACACCCAATGCATGAAGGGATATCCTAAACTAATGCACTAGATTCACCTTCATTAAAAAGTTTTGAATCGATGAATATAGATCACAAATTTTCTGCTAAATCAGGGGGTCCCAACCGGGGGTGCGAGACAATATTCCAGAGGGTGCAAAAACTTGGGTTTTCAAAATTATAGCGTATATGCATAATTTGTTGCTGTTATTTTGAACTTTTGTAAGGGGTGCGAGAATATATCAAGCATTCTAGGGGTGTGGGATATAGAAAAGGTTGGGAGCCGCTGTGCTAAATTACTCCAGATAATTTTTCTGTTCTTAAGTCTGATACTGCAAATAGTGTATTTTTGTCATGACTTTTTCTTGCCCAACTTCAGTGGTAGGTATTTACTACCTCTATATAAATTTCAAAACACAAAAGACATATACCTAGTATGAAAAATCAGGGACAATAAAAACTTAAGCCTAATATATATATTTTTTAGGAAAGGAAAGACATTCAGTAAAATAGGTTCTAAAACTGGGTTATGACACCCATGAGATTGTGAATAAAACTTACTCCCTTTGGACCTGGATTTGGCAAATATTTATTGGGTGCTGGACCAGCTGCCCCCAGAATCTGAATGCCAAAGTTCTCATTTGATAACCTTTGTGCTTGCATCAGGAGCTCTTGCAATACTCCTAATTTTGAATGCTGTGCAAGGGGACTTGACCCTAACCCTAACCCCTCCCATACAAGAGGCCTACTGCTTAAATTGCCTGGAGCAGCCACTAAGACAGCATAATGCTCCCAGGCGAAGAACCACTTTGGAAGAAGATAGACTGAGGTTAGGGAATTAAAATGTTCCAGTCTTGCCTGGATCAACTTGGATAGCATTTTGAAGTAAATGGGGTAATTTCAGGAACTGTGGCGAGTGCAGAAATTGTTGTAATACTGGACAGCCCAAATCCAGGGCTGAGTTCTGACAATAGTATGCAAGCCTGTTTGAAGTAAATTGGAGGACTACAGGAACTACCGGTATGGTGAGTGGCTGGATTGTTATTGGAGCAGAACTCCTGTCAGGACTCCTTAGTTTATTCTTGGGGAGGTATTGGAAATTCTCAGAGAATTTCACATGGTGTTAAAAGTGTCATAAAGTTTGGAAATCCCCACAGGAAAACACTATACTACATTGTGGATTGATTACACCAGCTATACGCCATCTAAGCCAGCATTAGCAAAGGGATTCCATTAAGATGGCACTTCATATGAGATATTTAATATTTTTATGTTACAAAAGATAGTCCGATAAAAATAGTTAAATATAAGCACATTGCACTAAAATATCCTTACTAGTTATCTTCTAGACAGTAAAAATACGTAAGTCTGGATAGGAGATCTGGTACATTTATTTAGAAATAGTCTGATATCCAGAACTACCGTACCTCCTGTGTACTCAGCTATTCACTAACATAATCATGAAAAACAGGGAAATTAAAAGGTGGTTAATGTAAAATAAAAAAAGAAGTATAAGATCCCAGCTTAGTGAAAGTCAGCACTGTTTGCTGAAATTTGCTGTCAAGGTTCTGACTAACGAACCCAACCAAGTAATCCTCGACGAGACGATCCAAATTCTCTGTGCAAAACTTTATTGAGTACATCGTTTTGGCACGATTGAAAACAAAACCATACTCTGGTTATTTCCAATGTGAACTGCTATAATTAAAACACACAATTCTTCCTCCTCCTATTAGTGCATGTCACATTGTCCAATCAAATGTCAAAAGTTTGTTATGAGAAAGTGTCTCTGTGAGTTGGTAAACACCTGCTGAAATATCCTTGGTTCACACAGTAGGATTTCTTGTCTGGAGTTTGCATTCCATTTCCCCCTCCCCTCCCCCCTACTGTGTTGGCAAGCTAAGAAGCAGTAAGGGTGGCAATGTGTGCGTACTTCAAGCAGCTATCAAATAGATTAGAGCAGGGGTGTCAAACTTCTGGCCCGCGGGCTGGACGTGTCATCTGGAAGCCACGGCCACCCCATTGCCACCAATGGCAAAACTGTCCTGATACATTGCTCAACATCACGTGACATCGCGAGTTTGACATGTCTGGATTAGAGTGTATTCCTAGTAAGGAATATTTATAGGTGGGTCAAAATGCTACAGTAGATGAGAAGCCACAGCAAAGATACACTTGAGTGCTCTAACCAAGTTTCAAATCTAGGCTAGATTTAATTCACTTCAAACTGGAGCCAAGCAAACTTAGCACATCCTTTCTCAATTCAATGCTTTCTGAGTTCCCAAAATGTTGATCTATGTAACTGAAAATCACATGTTGCTGGGAATGCAGAGAGCAGAAATTTAACACATTTAGATGGAATCAGTTGGGCCAGATCATTTGCTGAGAAAATTAATTTACTAGATATAAATGGGAATTAGAGAAAATAATAATGTTTTGAAGAGATAAACAAACACTGGATTGAGAACACAGCTACACAAAGCCTTTCATTTAAAGATATTTTTTTTTCAAGAATGGTCCACAGAGCATTAAAGCACTTGTTCTTTACCAAAGGTTTGATGTAGATGAGCCATGTCAAAGCAATTACATTGATTGGCAGACCCAAAGTGCACCACAAACCCTTTGCTTCTTTGAAGCAATTCTACAAAGAGGCTTGCACAAACCTAAATGGGAGTATATAGGGGGAAGTATAGTTTTAGAGATGCCAGCTTATTGGTTGATCTCAAAAAAAGGTTAAGCCAGATCAGATCTGATTCACACAGAGAAATCTTGAGGAGATCCTGATGTGGTAGGCTAGATGAAGACAATTAAAAATAATATGCCAAATCACTTCTCTGTTGCTTGCTAGTTAACTACATGGATATTTCTATAAAGTCACCAGGAGTGGAGTTTGACTCTAAACAGCCTTTAAATTGGTAGCTTAAATGGGCTCTGAAAAAAAGTTTGCAGAATTATACCTTCCTATATATCAAGAATGGGCATTGCAATGAATGTACAAAGTCATTTATTATATTCCAAGAACAAATATTTTCAACTATAGGGATGCTTCTAATGATGAAGGGCATGTCTCACCTACAAGAAGTCTTATACTAGTACTTGAACTGTTTTTTTCCCTTCCCAATTCCATGTTCTTTTTCGCAAGAGGATCTTTTTGCTATTTCTAGAATACAGCTATTTCTTCAATTTAATGTCACATTCGATTCTAATCAAGATATAAATTGAATTTAAAATGATAGCGTGGATGTATAATGCCATGAATTGGAGCACTGTCCTCTTATCTTTCTTTTGCATCTTACATATCTGCAATAACAGACCCTAATCAGATTCTAGAACAAATGTCCATTTTTCCCCCTATCAAAGGCTGCAGTCCTGCACAAAATATCTGTTACTAATGGTAGATAGATAAGTGTTTGCATGCTTTGAAAATTATGTAGAAATAGTACTTCAGCCCTTGCATCAAGTGGCTTCAAGGAAATCACCAAAATTATTTTTTTTTTCTTAGGCAGAGAGGTCGAATCAGAAACACTTCTGGTTTTATTATTATTTTTTAAATATGCACAGAGCTTTAACAGATAATCTGAAACATGGTGAGGTCAAAAAGTAGGTGAGGGCAATACATTTTTTTGAGATCCTCTTTTCTGATATATTTTTTTCCATCCTCATGAAATAGGATGCAAAGGAAAGACAAATAACCATCCAAATAGCAGGATTAATTGACTGCAAAGTGCTTTAAAATTAGGCTATCAGCCTCCAGATGTTTCTTCCTGTTCTAGATGAGTCTGTGTTCTTGAGATTCCAACTGCTGGCACAGCAAAACTGTTTGAATCAGTTTGATAGATACTCACTCTTACGGCAATCATTTGATGGGAGAAAGAAAAAGCACTCTAGATGGAATAGAAGCACTTTAGCCTTTTAGTTGTCGCACAGAATCGAAGTGTTGAGTAGCAACCCTAGCAGCACAGCAGTCTTTTGAAAACACGCAAGGAAATAGGGGCGGTGTTAGCTGTGATAATTTTGTTTCCATTCTGACCCACAAGAGTAAAGAAGGAAATTCCACAACCCAGCAATCTGTACTTTCAACATTGTGAACTACCTCATTAGCTACTGCAGCATGACTGATTCAAATTTAATTTAGAAGGCATCCATCTAAACCAAGGGTGAACTGAAACAAACCTCCCTTTGGGGCAGTTAAATTGGAAAGGATATTTTGCTTGTTTTTTTTTTCCCAGAAGCAGGAGTTGTGTCAGTAGGGGTGTTACTTTTCTTTCCCTCTTCCTGCTGCCATCGATATGTGAAACAAAAACACTGTGTAGCCAACAGCTGACATCTTTCTGATTCTCTATAGAATGAAATGAGGCAAAGAAGAGGAGGCTTGGAAGGCTTTGCTTCAAAGCAAAGCTTATGGCAGACACCCGAACAGTTGGATTTATCCAAAGGCTTAGGGCAATATATAAATTCATTGATGAGCACTTAGTTACTGAAGGAGAAAAATTCACACCACAACCACTAAGCTGATATTATGAGGCAGATATTTATTTATAATATAGCAGTTCCTTTCTCCTCGATTCATTTATGACAGACATGTCAAACACAAGGCCCGGGGGCCAGATCCGGCCCGCGAAGTGGTTTCATGTGGCCCGTGAAGCCATCCTGGAAACAGTGAGGGAACGGCCCCCACTGCCTTGGCCCTGGCCCAGAGACCCTCCTCCTGCCAGATACCCTCAAATCTGTCCCTGTCTCACTCCTGCCCAGGCCCCCATAGGCACCCTTGATGTGAACGATGTAGAGCTGGCCATGCCCACCCAGTAGGCCATACACACTCTAGCCACGCCCACCCAGTAGGCTACGCCCACCCTGGCCATATCAACCAGGCCCCCTGAGGGCAACTGCAATGCTGATGCGGCCCTCAATGAAATTGAGTTTGATACCCCTGATTTATGAAAATCTGGAAAGAAACTTTCCTCACCCTGCCCCACAATATGGCAACTAACGGGCACTTAGAAGATGAAGAAACCACGAGGCAAACATGACTGATAAAGACCAGGTTACTATATTTGGCTGCAAAATGTGGAAGTCCGCTTGATAACCAGGAAGAGATGCAAACTCAGAATTTACAGCCAGTTTCCTGAAGGACATTGACGTTGAAATCCAACACATCTGGAGTGGACCAGCTTTTTGGGGGAGGGGGGGCAGGTTCTTTAACTGATTATGGTTATTTTTTTCACATGACACATGTAAAAGGGGGGTGGGGCTTTGTTGACAAGGTTGTTGACAATTTTTTTACCTACTTCTAGATTCTGGTTGGGTGGCATTTCTTCTGATCTGGTCATCCTTGTTTAGTAACCATAATTGGAACTGGCAACTTGTTTGTAAGCGAAATGGTCATTAAGTGAAACCGTGGCTGTGCTTATGAACTTATTTCAGTTTTCCTTCGCTTTACAGACTTGCAAAGATTGTAAAGGTGAGGACTGGTCAGAAAATCACTTTTTCATCTGTGCCTTGGTGCTTTATAGTCAGCAAAATCTTCCAACTGCTTTGAAAAGCAACTCTACTCTTATAACTGTTCTATCTGGAAGACTCCCGATGGCTCCTGGGCCCCTTTACTAAGCCCTGAATTTTGGGCAGCATTTTTCTCATTTTGAATGAGAAGGATTTTCAGCATTGTAATAAATATTTGTATTTTTATAGTAGATATTAACCTGAAATTTTGGGTGTGATTCAGTGTCATAGCATGATAAAGGGGTAGATTTAATTTCTATTCTTGAGGAGTACATTTTTGCAATGATTATTTGCTTGTAACTTTTTTTAATCTATGAATGTTCTGTTCACATGCAAGAATTTGACAAAGCACTACAGTATAATCTTCTAATAATACTCATTTTGTACCATAAAATGATTACATGCAGCTTTAAAATGTTAAATGTGTCACGATTAGGGTAGAGTAGTGAAGTATTCAGTTTATCATATTAAATGTTCCCAAATGACACAATGTTATCAATCATACACACTGGCAATATTTAACATTCCTCCCTTTTTTCTTTAATTTTGCATTTTTAGTTGAACAAATTGAGATTAAAGTTGACACAGTTTTGTGCTCCAGCTCTCCTGGCGATGAGTGGCAGTAAAGTTCCAAGACATGCCTGTGCAAAGCAAATCCTGCTAAAATCTGATTTAATAACATTGTGGGCAGGGTACAAAGATTTAAGACTCCACACTGCAATCAACACTGTAACAGCTGAGGCACGCAAATGACTATCCAGGAAAGTGAAAAGAAAAAAATCCTGAACAAATCACAAAAAAGCTTGAAATAAATTTGATCACCAAAAAAAAAGTTGCACGGGTTTATTTCCAAAGGATTCCATTATTTCCTTCCTTCCTTCCTTCCTTCCTTCCTTCCTTCCTTCCTTCCTTCCTTCCTTCCTTCCTCCCTCCCTCCCTCCCTCCCTCCCTCCCTTCCTCTTCTGAGACAAATATGTGACAGAAATCAGGTTTTACTTTTCCCCCCATTAAATGTTGCTTTTTAAAAGGACTGTGAAAGGAGGAGAGAATGGATATGGCTACCATATCTGATAACATCTGATGTGGCTTGTTCCATACAGATTGAATTTTGTTCCCTTCATAAAAGTGCTTTCCTTACAGGAAGAATGATAAGTAAAGCATTAAGCTGCAGTCTTTTATGAAGTTGCCATCTTATCACAAGTACCCAGTTTACAGAAGCTTGAGAAACTTACTTCTGTATACAAGTAACCCGAACTTATCTGGAGCTGGCCATTTGCCAAGACTACCATTCCTGAAACCAATAAGGGCAGATCTACCTTCCATGTGCAGATTTTTTAATGAGATAATGAATAGCACCCTTACTTAGGGGTCATAAATCATGGGGGTGTGCAGCCACTGGGTATTAGTTAAGGACTCAGAGTTGTGCCATAAATTCTGCAAAGGCAGGAAAAGGAACTGTAATGCAATACTTTGTTTTCCTGATGACATCTTTTTCCTGTGCTAATCTCAATCTTCTAATATTTGGCCTAGATTTTTACTCAGACAAGCATTCTTCTAAAACATGCTTCTGGGAATGAACTGGGGGTGAAGCTTCCCAGTAATAGAAAAGAAAATACAACTCATTTAACTCGGCTCTCAATTTGCACATAATATATGTATCAATGGCCTAGAAATGTGTTATACAGCAAAAACTAATTCAGCATGTCAAACTTCTCAATCCAATTTATACATTTAACTGCATGGGTAAATGCATCGTTTACACTGAGTAAATTTATGGCATGTGTTATACTCCAGGTCTATAAGTGAATAAAATGTAGTGAAGCCAACGGGTCAGAGAAATACTAGATTGTTGTATTTTATATTTTCTTAAATCATTCCCCAACCCTCTTCATTTTTCCTTACATCTTTCCTTCCTACCACCCTCAAGAACTGACCTATCTCAGTGGTGGATGTGTTTGAATTTGCCTTGCATTGACGAGCATATCCTTGGTGCTTTGCATTTCTTTGAGAGCCTGAGTGAGAAAGAAATAAACAGTGGATTCAAATGCTATCAAGATGTCTCCTCCTCCTCCTCCTCCTCCTCCTCCTCCCTTTTCAAAAGAAGCTCATTGTTTGATGTAAAGCATACAGTGAATAATTCTTTTCTTATATGCCAACTGTAAGATTATGAGTTGATATGCCTTAAGATACCACCTTCTGGTACCTTTGGCACAAAATCTTATAAGCACATTTTCCTTTTCTTTGTAATCAAAATAAAACAATAATAAATAGTTAGCAATTTGACATTTCCTCATGAAATCCAAAATCTTTTGCCTTGGGCAGGTATCTCCCTCTGCCAAATAATAGAGCTAGTCTTCAAAAAATAGTTTGTTGGAGAGTACAGAGAATAAATTAACCAAAGAAACAAATTCTGCTGAATGCGATGTGTATTGTTAGGGTCATGTATGAATACTGCTGCCTTCCCAAGGTTGCTAGAATGCTAGTAATCTAGCTTCTTCTATCTAAATCACAGTTTAACTTTGTTTTAGCTCCAAATATGCAGAGAACTGGGAAAAAATATCTTTATAGCTTCTGGTAAAATTATTTAATTTGGTTGCTTTCAAATTATTCTTGTTCTGCCATTTGGGAAAGCTCCTTTTTCAGTGAGAACAATTCTGCACTGATAACATCAATTATTCATGCATCCGAAATGAGCCAGAGGAACTTCAGAACTTGGAGAATAGGAACATGGGACATTTTTAAAACACATGCATCCTTTCTCAAGTCCTAACACAAGCCTCAAAAATGACATGTTTACTTCCATGAGTTACATACATTAAATAAAGCTGTCTTTTTCCAGGTTCCATGTGAAAGGAGGGCTTGCACAGCCACTTTAACAAATCACGTGGATTGACTTATCAAAGCAGATTCATTTTTCAGGCTCAAGCTAGAAATCTGAAAAAAAAAGAGGATGTTGCTGCTTTAAAAAGATGGTGTGCTGGTGGTGTGCTTATGCACCCACACCGTCCAACAGACCAGTTTTAAATAATTTTTAAGAATGCAGAGTTCTATTATCCAATACTTGCCATTCACATTAATCGGGACCAAAACCAGTATGTTCAACACATATTTTTCCCTTATAGGATTCTCTCCCTTATGGGATTTTATAAAGAGACTGGAGTTATATGTTCTACTTGATAGCATAAAATGATAATGATAATATGTGTACTGGGATTCACTAGGAATACTTAGACAAAGGAAACAAGGGAATGTTTGCAGAATTATCCTGTCCATTTTAATTGTGTATGTATAATATAATCCTTGACCTTACCAACGTTCATTTAGTGACTGTTCAAAGTCACAAAAGTATTGAAAAAAGTGACTTACCAGTGGTCTTCGCACTTTGAAATTATGCAGCATCCCCAGGGTCACGCAATCAAAATTTGGGTGCTTGGCAATTGGCATGCATTTACAACAGTTGCAGTGTCAGTGCCATTCGTGACCTTCCCAACTGGCTTCCGGCAGAAAGTCAATGGGGGAAGACGGGTTTGTTTAATGGCCACATGATTTACTTAAAAACTGCAGTGATTTGCTTACCGGCCATGGCCAAAAAGGTCATAAAATTAGGTGTGACTCACTTAACAACTGTCTTGCTTAACAACACAAATTCTTGGATCAATTGTGGTCATACATCGAGGACTACCTGTTAGTAAATTTTAATAATATAATAGAAGAGATGGTTACAAGAAATGTGGGATTTTTATAACCCTGAGAGAGAGCGAATGTGATTTCCTCCAAATGCAGTGGAGTAAGGATCTCATTTGCCCACTAGGCCAGACCTCAAAAAACAAAACTCCTGCACTAGGGAGTTACCAGGGAGCCAATCTGGTGTAGTGTTTAAGGCACCAGGCTAGAAACCAGCAAACTGGGAGTTCTGTTTTATGCACAAAGCCAGCTGGGTGACCTTGGGCCAGTCACTCTCTGTCTCTGTCCTAGGAAGCAGATAATGACAAATCACTTCAAAAATCTTGCCAAAAAACCTGCAGTGACTGCGGGCGGTCACCTGGAGTTAAGACTCATTTGGGGTTACCCTCCCAAAAAGATACTTATTTCATGCCCCACTCCAAGTTGTGAAAAACCATACAAGGATTCTGATTGTAAAGATTTGATCAGTGTAAGAATAATGGCTTCATTAACTATTGATATGAATGAATCCATAGCTCGGTTCTCGGCTACGGTGGCCTTCCGGAAAGGCCTCTGACTGCGAAATGCAGGCTGGAGCTCCATTCTCAGCTGCAGAATTAAGCTTCAGCTGCAGAAGAAGTGGGCCGGCTGGGTGGGGCTGTCAGTGCCAGAGGTGAGTGGAAAAAGACACTCCCCACAAAAAAAATAAGACCTGGTGACTCTTTTGGAGGTAAAAAAATAAGACTGGTTCCTATTTTCAGGATAACACGGGTATGTATCAACTTAGTTTCACTGTGCCAGAACAGGGGCTGCTTGTATGAGAGAGGGAGAGGGAGAGGGAGAGGGAGAGGGAGGGAGGGAGGGAGGGAGGGAGGGAGAGAGAGAGAGAGAGAGAGAGAGAGAGAGAGAGAGAGAGAGAGAGAGAGAGAGAGAGAGAGAGAGAGAGAGAGAGAGAGAGAGAGAGAGAGAGAGATCTAGTTCAAGTTTTTGCTAAGGGAAAGAATAAATAACTTTCACTCTATCCATAAAAGTGTTGCCTTCTCCCATATGTCAAACACCTTCCAAAGAGCTTAATTTGACATTTCAAAAATATGTGCTGTTTCCTTCCTCTTTTCACAACATATTCCTGAAAATCTTTTCCCCTGCTAAATGTGGTAGAAAGGAGAACTGACTTTATAACAACTAAAAGTGGTGTTGTGGTCTATTTGTTCACCTCTGCCCCATATAATGAGCAGCAAGATCTTCCATCCACTGAAGTTCAGTTCTCTTTGACCCGATTTCCTTCCCAGCACACATTAAGTTTAGAAAATTGAAATCACTCATAGGTATGTTGATCCATGAAGAAGAAAAACAAAACCACAGCTCAGTGATGCCTTTATTAGGGATCTGTCAATTAATAGAAAATTAGATGGAAGAGACAGAGAAGAAAGCAGAGTCATCCTTAGAGGCATGTTTTCATGGTTATTGCTTAAAGCCTTCCTCAAGAGAACACACGTCCTTCTAGATGTTGCTGGCTACCAGTATTTCCAATATTGTGGGTGAAGCTGCTGGGAGATGGTAGTTCAGCAACATCTGGAGACCTGCAGTCCCTCAAACCTGGATCTGATTAAAAGACAAAGTAAGAAGCACATTTGAATTGTGTTTATACCATGAACCCCTGAGATGACCTTTGGGTAAGGTGCTATCTCTTTTTGGCTTTCCTTTCCTCACTCTACTTGTCTGCAGCCTGAGTCAATAGTTGTAAAGATTACCTTTGGATATGTTTTCAAACTCTTGCTGTAACTTAAGGCCAATTAAATGTCTTCTTTCTTTGATTTCTTTATTTATTTTTTTCTGGTGGCCTCCCATCTAAACATGACTGAGTCTATTCAGTTTTTCAACATCAGCCAGCTTGGCTAGGTGCTGCTATCTGCTGTAAAATACCTGCTTGCTCCAGAAAGCTTTCCCAGGCAGAGTGGATAAAAATTAAAAAAAAGTAGAGAAGTCAACTATGGTTAATGCATAAGCCCTGCCTATACTGCAGTCGTATATGGTATATAAGTTTGTAATGTCTGCTCACCCCACAGAAATAGTGTTAGGTTTTGACTCAGGTTTAATGGCTCTCCCAAAACTTATGGAAGAAAGAAACAAGAAAATAACCTTGGATTCTGATTTTGGCAAACAGAACACTCAGCTCTTAAAAAAAATCAAACTTTGATAGGTGGAAAAATTGAAGGGAGATGAACTAGGCAATTTTATTATAGCAGATTGTTTTAATTTACTATGCAAATTAAATTAAATTACTAGGTAAATTAAATTACATAATTAGATTAGATTAGATTAGCTTCTCAGTGGCTGGACGTAAATAAGCATAATATTGAGTTGTAATGGGCTATTTTTGCATGAAAGTATTAAAGCTTGGGGCCCACAAAATATGATCCTCCAGATGTTGCTGAAACTACATCTCCAGCATGCTTCACTTCTTGGAATTGCAATTCTCTGACAGCTGAAAGGCTTCATGTTCTGTATTCTTGTTAGGGCTCTCCAAACTTGTCAACTTTAAGACTTGTGAACTTCAGTTCCCAGAATCTCCCAACCAGCATTTGACTTCCCTCTTTTTACTCTTATAAGACTCATGGCTGGCTGGAAAATTCTGGGAGTTAAAGTCTACAAGTCTTAAAGTTGACAAGTTTGGAGACACTATTCTAGAAGGGAAGTCTCCTTTTACTACGAAAATATTCTTACATGAGTAAAAAGAGGGAAGTCAAATACTCAGTGTAATGGGAAATGTATTTAAATTACTCCAAAATTGGAATTTGGGAACTGTTTCCTGGATTATTATTTAATGGTCTCAAAAGTAAAAAAAAAATATTGGGCCAAGTAGCTGCTAGTTCTTAGTTTTCCTGTCACAAAAGCAACTGCCCAGGAGGTGGAGCTGCAAGCACACAGGGACCATTTTTGTGTAGCAGTTGAGGTATTGCCAACAAAACAAACCTGCTTTTTGCTTTGCTATTAACTTTGATACAGCCAGCAAACAAACCAAGTGAACTAGAGAGAGCCAGTACTAGCCTGTCAATAAATTGGCTGTTTCATTCTGACCAGGGATCAGACTTTTGTGAACTTTTCTTCTGCCATCTCTCTCTGCTTCTGCCTCATCTATTTATCGGGTAATCTGATATCTTGGTTCCTGTCTCACTCATTCCACCCCACTTTGTTCCTCTGTTGACTTTCCAACTTCACTTTTGACTAAACTGCCTTTTGGGCTCCTAATCTTCATTGTTATAGTTTAGGATGGACCATCTGCCATCTCTGACAAGATGAATTTTTGGGAGGGGAGAGGGGTTGTGTGTGAGAGAAAAACACGCTTTCAGAAAAGTAAAGCAATCATTAATGATAATTGCATCAAAATAATGTTAGTTTATGGAGAAGCTGATGTCCAGGACACATTGGGTTCCTTCGTTAAATTTCCCATTATGATCTTCCACTAAACATAAACTTTGGAAAGTACCATTTTAAGTGTGGTAATGCAAATGATAGAAGCTAGTGTTGAGTGATGGGATTGTTTTTAGTTCTCTTGCTTCTCCTTTTTAACATAACTAAATGTCAGTTAAATGTAGCTATGGTATAATTTCCCAGATGTAGGCACAGAAATGCTTTTGGCATAAGTTTCTCAGAAAGAAGAGAGCTATAAACAGAAAGGATGATGGTATCCCATTTTATTTATAGTTACAAGCAGAAGCCCACACACCTCTTTCCCAAGAGCTAAAAATCAGACAAATGAATAAAAATGACCACTCTGTATCTTTCGTGTAAAGTCTCTGTTGATCCAAGGAACATTGCTAATAACAAAAAAGTAATCAAACCATGGTTTTCCTCCTTTCTTTCCAACTGCATTTGCAGTTTCAAAATAGGAGTAGAATGTTTTAACTTTTTATTTATTTAACTTTTTGTTTATTTAGTTTATTTTAAAAGTCTTCGTTCAGAAATGAAAATTATAAGAGCCTTGGTGGAGCAGTGGGCTAATGCCTCCTTAAGTAACACCAGCTGCCTGCAATTAGTGCAGGTTCGCATCCCACCAGGCTCAAGGTTAACTCAGCCTTCCATCCTTCCGAGGTAGGTAAAATGAGGACCCAGATTGTTGGGGGCAATTAAGCTGACTTTGTAATAATGCCACTTGGGGTGTGTGTGAAAGCCCTAATAAGCAGGCATATACATAGAATGAAGGCTACTGCTAAGCTTGTAAGCCACCCTGAGTCTTCGGAGAAGGGCGGGATATAAATGGAATTAAAATAAATAAAAATAAAAATAAATATGGTCCCGGTGCCTGGAGGCGGTGCGGGTCTGGATGGGAAGGAACAGGCTCAGGCTTAACCCCTCCAAGACCGAGTGGCTGTGGATACTGGCATCTCGTATTGTCCAACAAGTTCCATCTCTTTCAATGGGGTGGGAGGTATTGCCCCCTCAGAAAGGGCTCACAACTTGGGTGTCCTCCTGGATTCACGGCTTAATTGGGAAGATCATCTAACGGCCGTGACCAGGGGGGCCTTCACACAGGTTCGCCTAGTGCGCCAGTTGCACCCCTTTTTGGACCGAGATGCCCTATGCACAGTTACCCACGCCCTCGTCACTTTTCGCCTAGATTACTGCAATGCTCTTTACATGGGGCTGCCCTTGAAGAGCACCCAGAGGCTTCAACTGGTGCAATATGCGGCCGCGCGGGTGCTTATGGGAGTATCTCGGGACTCCCATGTTACACCACTCCTGCGCGAGCTGCATTGGCTTCCGGTTACCCTCCGAGTGCGATTTAAGGTGCTGGTAATAACCTTTAAAGCCCTTCATGGCTTAGGCCCGGGGTACTTGCGAGACCACCTGCTGCCATTGTCAACCTCCCATCGCCCAGTTTGCTCCCACAGAGTCGGCCTCCTCAGGGTTCTGTTGGCCAGGCAATGCCGGCCGGCGACCCCCAGGGGGAGAGCCTTCTCTGTGGGCAGATCGACCCTGTGGAATGAGTTGCCTGCAGAGTTGCGGACGGCCCCTGACCTTCAGTCCTTCCGCCGTGACCTGAAGACCTGGTTGTTCGAAAAAGCGGGCCTGGACTGACTATGATTTTTAATTAGGCTTTTACTGGGTTAAATTGTTTTGTAATTTCGTATTTATTGTTTAATTCTCTTTTAAATTTTTTACTCTATGTTTTTTAATTTTTATTGTTGTGAGCCGCCCTGAGTCCTCAGGGAGAAGGGCGGCATATAAATTTAATGAAATGAAATGGCCAGGAATTGTTCGGAAGGGACCTTATGTGCCTCAGTGTGAAAGGAGAAAGCACATGGCAGCAGAGACGGAACTGGGACCATTGCAGAGAAAGGACAGGTTATTTTCGACTCATGACCACAATTGAGCCCAAAATTTCTGTTCCTAAGAGAGACAACTTTTAAGTGAGATTTGCCTCAAGTACTATGTGAATGGCTCCAGTTGTTAATTGAGTAACACGGCTGTTAAGTGAATCTGGATCCCCCACTGACTTTGCTTGTCAGAAGGTCGTAAAAGGTGATCCCATGGCCATGAGACACTGCAACCGTCATAAATACGAAAAAGTTGCCAAGCATATGAATCACTTGACCACAGGGATGCTGCAACAGTCACAAGTATGAAAAACAGTCACAACTCACTTTTTTTTCAGTGCCATTCTAAGTTCAAACGGTCACTAAATGAATGGCTATAAGTTGAGAGCTATCAATTTAGAAGTCCAAGAAAGATGGCCAGAGACATGACCATCCAATATTCATACAAGCTCAGCCCAGTTATTCTAAGAAAAATCACATCTCAAAAGTCAGACGTGGAAAAAAAAAGTCTGGCTTATTTAAGAGGAGAAGGAGGGAGGGAGGGAGAGAAAAAGAATGATGCATGGACTGGAGGGACCTTTCATCCGAGTGATGAAGAAATCAAGGAGATAAAAAAATGAAAACTTATTTCCTCTGTTCTTAATTTAAAAAAAAACCCTCTAAATTTCTTTAAAATACAGTAGCTGGATCTTTATTCAGTTTTTTCTTTCTGCCATGTGTGGTTTTTATGTCCAATTCGTTTTATTACATGAGGCAATGCACAGGGTAATGTTTCTTTTCATCTCATATGTAGAAAATCCCTACGCTGGCACTAATACTTACTTGAATAAAATGCTACCGTCTCCCATTACACCTGAAGCAGCAAGTTAGTTCAGAGC